>NW_028270173.1:57410107-57718998 GCF_037043375.1 Chiloscyllium plagiosum
CAGGGCTCCTTGATGCCACACTGGGTCAAATGCAAATTTCATGTCAAGGGCTATCAGTCTCACCTCCCCTCTTGAATTCAACTCTTTTATCCATGTTTGAACCAAAGCTGTAATGAGTTCAGGAGCTGAGTGATGCTGGTGGAACCCAAACAGGGCATCACTGAGCAGGTTATTGCTGAGTAGGTGCTGCTTGATAGCACTGGTGATGACACCTTCCATCACTTTAGTAATGATGGAGAATAGATAAATGCGGCAGTAATTGTCTGGGCTGGATTTGTCCTGCTTTTTATGTACAGGACATACCTGGGCAATTTTCCACATTGTCAGGTAGATGCCAGTGTTGTAACTGTACTGGAACAGCTTAGCAAGGAGAGTGGTAAGACCTGGGGCACACGTCTTCACTACTGATGAGTGTTGTCAAGGTCCACGCCATTTGCAGCATCCAGAGGCTCCAGCTGTTTTTTGATATCAGGTGGAGTTAATCGAATTGGCTGGAGATTGGTTTCTCTAATGCTCTGGTTTCCTCCCAATGTCAAAAGGTGTGTAGGTTAGGTGGATTGACCATGTTACATTGCCCGTATCATCGAGAGATTTGTAGGGTAGGACTCTTCAAAAAATGCATTTCCTGAATATGCGTGTTTTTATGCATGAAACACAGAGGTTAGTGTGCAGGTTCAGTAAGTCATTAAGAAGACATATGGAATTTTGACCTTTATTGCTTCGAGTTCAGTTGAAGTTTGAAAATAGGGAAGTCTTGTTATAATTATAATTATAATTATACAGGCTGTTGCTGAAGCTACACCCAGAGTACTATGTACAGTTTTGAAGAAAGGGTACAGTGACATTAGAGACAGTTCAAAAGCGATTCACTCAGCTGATTCCTAGGATGAAGTTGCAGACCTATCAAGAATGGCTAAACAGATTACCCCTTTATGCGTTGAGTTTAGAAGAATGAGGAGTGATCTTACTGAAACTCAGGGAGCTTGACAGTGTAGATGTCGCGAAGATGTTTTCAATAAGGGGGGAGACTTGAATGAGTGAACATAGTTCTAGGATAGAGGGACGCCCAGCAGAGGGCAACTGAGAGGAAGAGGCATCACTTTGGTGCAGTTCTTAGAGTCTGGAAGCAGTCACCTGCACTGAAGAGTGGATAGTCATGGGCCTAGTATTAAGGATGTGGCAGGTGAATGTGTGATGAAAGAATTTGGGCAGGGGACAGTGATTCAGTTTCCTGGGCCTTGGGCATATGTGACCAGTTCGAACGGGCCTTGGGGGCCAAGGTAAACCGAGACAAGAGCGAGGCCATGTTCTTCAGGAACTGGGCCGACCAATCCTCGATCCCCTTCACCGTCAGGACCGACCACCTGAAGGTGCTGGGTATTTGGTTCGGGGGGGCTGGGGCGTGCGCCAAGTCTTGGGAGGAGCGTATCAGCAAAGTGAGGCAGAAACTGGGCAGATGGAAGTTACGGTCGCTCTCCATCGCAGGAAAAAACCTGGTCATCAGGTGTGAGGCACTGTCATTGCTGTTATACGTGGCACAGGTCTGGACTATTCCCAGAACCTGTGCCGCTGCAGTCACCTGGACCATCTTCCAGTTTATATGGAGGTCAAAGATGGACCGGGTCCGAAGGGACTTACTGTATAAAAATGTGGGAAATGGGGGAAAAAATACACCCAATGCCACCCTCACCCTGATGGCCATCTTTGTGTGTGGCTGCATCAAGCTGTGCGTGGATCCCCGGTACACAAACACCAAGTGTCACTACGTACTGAGGTTCTACCTGTCCCCGGTGTTGCGAAGGATGGGCCTGGCCTCGCTGCCGCGGAACGCTCCGAGTAGTTGGACTGTTCCGTATCACCTGTCCTTCGTGGAGAAGTTTATGAAGAAAAACGCCTTTGACCACACGTCCATCAGGAAGTGGTCAGCACGTAGTGTCCTTGAGATCCTTCGGGAAAAGGAGAGGGCGGATCCTATCAAGCGGTTCCCTGAGCAGACTGTCAAAGCCATTTGGCAGAATGCCTCATCGCCAGAACTTTCCAACAAGCACCAAGACATGGCTTGGCTGGTGGTGAGAAGGGCTCTGCCTGTGAGATCCTTTATGCACGCCCGGACTCTCAGCCGCACCGCACGCTGCCCTCGAAGCGGCTGCGGGGGGGACGAGACTGTCACACACCTCCTTCTGGAATGTGCCTATGCAGAGGAAGTCTGGAGAGGAATGCAGTGGTGTTTGTCGAGGTTCGTCCCGGGCAGCGCCGTGACGCGGGACTCCATGTTCTACGGCCTGTTCCCCGGGATGCACACCAAGACGAACATCAACTGGAGGATCATCAACTCGGTGAAGGACGCTCTCTGGGTGGTCCGAAACCTGTTGATCTTCTAGCTGAAGGAGTTGACCCCGACTGAGTGCTGCAGACTGGCACATTCCAAGGTCCAGGACTACGTGTTGAGGGACGCGCTCATGCTTGGAGTAGCTGCCACTAAGGCGCGGTGGGGAAAGACCACCGTATAACGTCTGCCTGCCTAAAGAAGAACAGGGGACCCACCCAGTCATTTGGGCTCTGCTGATGCCTCAGCAAAATATATGGACATATGATTGATAAACGTACAGACATGTGTATACAAATGATAAATTCTGATCTCTGCATGCAAATGTTTACGTATGTATAGCATGACCAACTGTACAGACCATCAAATTATTTTATGAATAAAGTATATTTTTGAAATTTTAAAAAACTGGATTATTGGGATCTTTGCTGGGGTAGAGATGATGTATTCAAAAAGGATGGGTTGCATTTGAACTGGAGGGGGACCAATATCCTGGCAGGCAGCTTACTGATGGCTAGAGGGTGGGAACCTCAACAGCAGGGAGGTAAGTGTGAGGCTGGAAGGAGATACGTGCAGAGGAACCTCGATTATCTGAACGAGATGGGCAAGCATTATTTTATTTGGATAATTGATTATTTGGTTAATTGATTCAATGCCTTTCCTCTGGGGCCCTGAGTTTTCTGTTAAGTCCGCTCCCCATTTTGGAGATGAGGGAGCAGCACTCCGCATGCGAGCCCTGCCCCCCCCAACCCCGTGCGCACACACAAACTTTTGGAGAGATTATCTGGGGAAGGGTGATTTAGGGTACATCCCTATGTAGAACTCCAGGAAAAGTGTGGGGGAAGAGAGAGAGTGTGTGAGGTCAGTCATTTGGAGATGGTGCCTGGAATCCCATCAATGTCCAGGACTGTTCTCGGCAGCATTTCAGTGAGCCGAGTTCCCTTTTAATCATTGTAAACAAAAGACACAATCAGTTTTGAAACACCTCTTTGATGTAATGTTTCTATCGGGACCTCATGATCTCCTTCGGATAATCCAATATTTGGATAATTGATATTCGGATAATCGAGGTTTCTCTGTAATCAGAAATAGTAAGTTGAAGAGACAGGGAGCAAGGATTGTCTGTTGGATTAAATTGTATCTATTTCAATGCAAGAGGGCTGATGAACTCAGGGTGTGGATAGGTACGTGGGATTGGGATAATATAGCTAATACACAAACATAGCTAAGAGAGGGACAGACTGGCAGCTTAATGTGTCAGGGTATAGATGCTTTAGGTGGGACAGAGGTGGTGGAAGAAGGGAGGGGGTGTTGCATTTTTGATTAAGGCGGGTATCACAGCAGTAATCAGAGATGAAATAACTGAAGGATATATGGGTGAAACTAAGAAATAAGAAGGGGATGGTGATGTTATATACATCCCCAAATAGCCGATGGGCATTACAGGAACAAATATACAGGGATATTGCTAAGACTTGCAGGAGCAATAGGCTTGTCGTAGTAGGGGATTTTAATTTTCCCAGCATAGATTGGGACTGCCAGAGGGTTAAGGGCTTAGATGGGTGCAATTTGTTAACGTGTGTTCAGGAAAGTTTCCTCAATCACTATAGAGAGGGCCCTACTCAGGAAGGGGCAAAACTCGACCTACTCTTGGGAAATAGGGCAGGATACGTGACTAAGGTGACAGTGGGGGAGCACTTTGTGACCATGATTAGATTAGATTACTTTACAGTGTGGAAACAGGCCCTTCGGCCCAACAAGTCCACACCGACCCACCGAAGCGTAACCCACCCATACCCCTACATTTACCCCTTACCTAACACTACGGGCAATTTAGCATGGCCAATTCACCTGACCTGCACATCTTTGGACTGTGGGAGGAAACCGGAGAACCCGGAGGAAACCCACGCAGACACGGGGAGAACGTGCAAACTCCACACAGTCAGTCGCCTGAGGCGGGAATTGAACCCGGGTCTCTGGCGTTGCGAGGCAGCAGTGCTAACCACTGTGCCACCGTGCCACCAGTGACCATAGTTCTTTTAATTCTAAAATGGTTATGAAGAGGGACAAAACTGGTCCACAGGTTCAAGTTCAAAATTGGGGCAAGGTGAATTTTGATGAAATTAGACAGGAGCTTGCAGGGGTTAATTGAAGTAGGTTGTTTGTAGCAATGGGACTTCGGCAAGTGGGAGGCCTTTAAAGAGAGATAGCTAGAGTTCAAGGTCTATATGTTCCTGTGAGGGTGAAGGGAAAGGTTGGCAGGAATAGGGAACCCTGGATGACCAGAGATGTTGAGGCTTTGACCAGAAAAAAGGAGGCATGGCTCAGGTACAGGTAGCTGGGATCAAGGGAATCTCTGAAAGTATATAGGGAATATAGGAGTTTACTGAAGAAGGAAATCAGGAGGGTGAAAGGGGACACGAGATTGCCTTGGCTGAAAAGATTAGGATGAACCCAAAGAGGTCCTTTAAGTAGATTAAAGGGAAAAGAATAACGAGAGAGAGAAGAGAATAGGACCCTTCAAGGACCAGAGTGGACATGTATGTGTGGAACTGCAGGAGATGGGCAAGGTCCTCAATAAATATTTCTCCTCTGTGTTTACTGTGGAGAAAGACATGAAAACTTGGCAACTTGGGAAAGTTAGTGGTGGTATCTTAGGGATAGTCTATATCACAGTAGAGGAGGTGTTGGACATACTAGAATGTATGAAGGTGAATAAATCTCCTGGTCCTGACCAGATATATCCAAGAACCTCACAAGAGGCTAGAGAAGAAATAGCAGGGACCCTGACTGATATATTTGCATCATCATTAGCTGCGGGTGAGGTCCCGAAAGACTGGAGGGTAGCGAATGTTGTGCCCTTCTTCAAGAAGGCCTGCAAAGAAAAACCTGGGAACTACAGACCAGTAAACTTAACATCTGTGGTAGGTAAGTTACTTGAGAAGATTCTGAGAGATAAGATTTGGAAAGACAGGGTTTGATTAGGAGTAGTCAGCATGGCTTTGTCCATGGGAGATCATTCCTCACAAATTTGTTAGAGTTCTTTGATGAAATGACCAGGAAGGTTGATGAGGGCAGGGCAGGAGACATAATCTATATGGATTTCAGGAAGATCATTGATAAGGTTCCACATGTTAGGCTACTCTGGAAGATTAGATCGCATGGAATCCAGGACGAGCTGGTAAATTGGATGCACAAGTGGCTTGATGTAGGAAGCTGAGGGTAATAGCAGCAGGATGCTTGTCAGACTGGAGGCCTGTGACGACTGGAGAGCCTCAGAGGTTGGTGCTGGACTTTTTGCTTTTTTTTATCGGTATCAATGATTTGGATGAGAATGTACAAGTTTTCACAAAAATAGGCAATAACAAAGACAGTGAGGAAAGTTGTCAGAAATTGCAGCAGGACCTTATTCAGCTGGGAAGTGGGCCAAGAAATGGCAAATAGAGTTTAGTAGAGATAAAGTAGAGTAGAGTAGTTTGAGGTCTTGCATTTTGAAAAGTCAAATCAAGGTCGGAGTTTCATGGTGAATGGTAGGGCCTTAAGGAGTGTAGTGGGACAGAGGGATCTTGGAGTTCAGGTGCAGTGTTCTCTGAAAGTGTCAGCACCCTCTAGCCCTCAACGCCTTGACATTTTAAACATCAATTTATCTTCCTGTGATCCACCCTCCACAGGTAGACAGGGCAGTGAGGAAAGCTTTTGGCATACTGGCCTTCATCAGTCAGGGCAGTGAGGATAGAAGTTGGGAAGTCATGTTGCAGTTATACTGGATGTTGCTAAGGCCACACTTGGAGTACTATATTTGATTTTGGTCATCTTGTTTGGGAAGGATGTTATTAAACTGGAAAGAGTGCAGAAGAAATTTACAAGGATGTTGCCAGGACTCAAGGATCTGAGTTACAGGGAGAGGCTGGGCAAGCTAGGACTGTTTTTTAGAGCATAGGAGACTGAGAGGGTATCTTAGAGAGGTAGATAACTTGGATAGGGTGAATGCACTCAGTCTTTTTCCCAGGGTTGGGGAATCAAGGACTAGAGGGCATCAGTTTAAGTTAGAGGGAAAAGAATAAAAGGGAACCAGAGAGGCAACTTGTTTACACAGAGGGTGGTACGCATATGGAATGAGCTGCCAGTGGAAGTGGTTGAGGCGGGTACATTAACAACATTTAAAAGACATTTGGACAAATACTTGGATAGGAAAGGATAGGAAAGGATTAGAAGGATATGGGCCAAGTGCAGGAAAATGGGGTTAGTGTGGATGGATATTTTGCTTAGCATGGACCAGTCTTGGCCATAGGGCCTGTCTCCATGCTGTAGGACTCTCTGACTCTGTAACTCTATGACACTCATTTAAAACTGAGATGCAAACAAATTTCTTCTCCCAGAGTATAGTGAGTGGCTGGAATTTCTCAACTTAAATGGATGTGGAGGGTGGATCACAGGAAGATAAATTGATGTTTAAAATGTCAAGGAGTTGAGGGCTATAGGGTGCTGACAAAGAAGAGGAGTTGAGGTGTGGCAGATCAACCAGGATCCTGTAGAATGATGGGAAGCCTTGAGAGGCTGAATGGCCAACTTCTGCTTCTATTCTTGTGTGAAAATAGTGATACCATCATTGTGCAGTGATTGGAACAAGGTGGGCTGTTCATCTGGTCCAATCAGGGAGCCCTGGCTGACAGATAAACAGAGGTGTGAGGAGTACTGCTCACTCCAGGAGCTGGCTCTGAGCTAGCTGGATCAGAGTCGTATACTATACACATGTAAATAAAAAATGATGTGTTGGCAGGATACTAGCCTTTGTACAGTTATTTCAGGGTGATGAGAGAAAAACATGCCCCTGAAGAGATCCACGCACAACAGTTGTCTTTGATTTGGGATAAGCCTTTCTGGCATTATGTCGCTACTTGGGAAGCTTGACTTGTTCGATCCAGCTTTTGAAGACGGGGCCCAGTATGTGGAAAGAATGTGATAGATTTTCCGGGCAATTGACATTGTGGCAGACAAAAAGCAATGAGTAATTCTCCTGACAGCAGTAGACCCACATTTTTATGGTTATTATTTCAGCCTAACTTGCCCAGAAGCAACAAATACGAAAATCTTTCAAGAGTTGATGTATTTAGCTAAGGTATATTACGATCCCAAGCCTCCTCGAATTCTGAAATGCTATCGGTTTTACTCGACAGTTTGTGAACCTGGGGAGTCCATATTGGGATTTTTCACACGTTCAGGTGACCGGCAGTGATATGTAATTTTGGCTTAACCCTAAGTGAGATGCAGAGAGACCATTTGGTATGTGGGATTTATGATGTGACCATGCAAAAGCCCAACTGGACTCAACCAGGCACTACAACTGGTTTTGTCGTTATGAAATGTGGCAAGTGGTGTTTATGAATTACAGAGTTTGTCAATGGAAATGGACACCCTTGCCAGATTGACTGAGCTTGGGGACAACATTGGAATGAAGGCAATTGCACAGCTTCACTCAGGACATAGCCTGAATAGAGGGCCTCTAGATCGGTCCACGGCAAAACCCTAAAACAAAGCCAAGCCTCGGCCAAATGGTTAAAAACTTCTCAAGCATCTGGGCTAACAGGGCATCGGAGTTGCTGCCGGTATGCCTGACTAGACCTGAATTGTAAGAGAACTCATAGGCCGGAATCCAGGAGAGTGCACACCCTGGAAAACCCACCTACATCTGGCTTGGAACAAGTAAATTGCTTAGCAAAGTACCAGTCAGAACCAATCAAAATAAACATCTGGTTAAATGGTCACTGTTCTAATGGAGGTTGATACTGGCATGGCTGCATTAGTGATTGAAGGACCAGAATTTTATCAAAATTCGCTCAGGACTCCAACCAAGTTTGTAAGACCTCAGCTAGGCTGAGAACCTATACTGGGTCAACTTTACAGATTAAGGGTAAAACTTCAGTTCCAGTCTCTTAGGAGCAGCACCTGGTTCAGTTCGTTCAGATTGTAGCAAAAGGCTCAGACAAGCTTGATGGGGCAAAATTAGTTGAGAAAGATTCAACTTGATTGACTCAACATTTTCTGATTAGTAAATGGCTGCCTAAGTGAAGGCCTAATTAAATACCTGGAAGTTTCTCATGAAGGTCTAGGGACTATCAAAGAGGCCAAGACCACCTTACGTGTTGAAGCAATTGCACAATTTTGCAAAGCCTGCCCAATGCCATTTGTCTTACAGGCAAAAGTAGAGGCAGAAATCAGGAGGCTGATGAGCAAAGGAATCATCAAACCAATCCAGGTTGCAGAAGCGGCGGTTCACCTTTGTGGGGATTTCAAACAACTGGTGAACCACTTCTCACAGTTGGATATGTACCCAATCCCTCGCAGAGAGGACTTATTCACAAAACTGGGCAGATGGTGTCCTTCATGAAGCTGGACATGAGCCATCTTACCTTCAACTGCAACTAGATGAGGAGTCCCAGACATATACCAAAATTAATACCCATAAGGCTGTGTACCAATATCCAAGCCTGCCAATTGGGGTATCATCAGCATGTGCTATTTTCCAGCGAATGATGGAGAGCATTCTGCAAGGGCTACTCCAGATCTCCATTTACCTGAATGCGTGCCAATAAGCAGGAAGACCAATAAAGAGCACTTAGAGAACTTGGACATAGTGCCATAGTACAAAGCTGGGATACAAGGAGGGAAAGATATTCCAGGCACTCCAGTGGTCAACTTGGGCAACAGAGTCAACAAGACAAGGTTATACCCATTGGGAGATAACATGAGGGCAATCAAAGGTGCCCTGGCCCTCACATCTGTACTGGAGCTTAGGTCTTTCCTTGGGTTGATGAATTGTTACAGAAAAGTCATATGTAACCTGGCTTCCATCTTGGCACCCTTACATCTACTATTGAAATAGGGTCAGCCTTGGAAATAGTTGCATAGCAAAGACATATCCTATTAGGAAGTGAAGAAGCAGCTCTCATCATTCAAGGTGTTGACACACTACGATACCAAGCAAGATGTGATGCTGACATGTAATGTCTCCCCAGATGGAATTGGAGTAAAGTTGGCTCACAGATGGCTTAATGGAGAGGGACTTCCAATAACGTCTGCTTCCTGGACTGATGCTGAATGAAGATACACCCAGATTGCGAAGGAAGGCTTGCCGGTCATCTTTGGTGCAAGAAAATTCCCTTACGGTGCGTACTATTACAAGTTGGAACACCATCTGGGAGGCCAAGCAGCAAATGCAGATGCCTTTGTGCTGCCACTAGCACTGTCTATTCTGATTTTAAACTTTCTGGACATCCTTCCAGTCACTGCTGACAATATCAGACTGTGGCGCAAAGAGGACCTGTTCTGGTAAACTGAAACAGCTGGGGAAACAGAAGGGCCATCACAATAGAACTGAGTCCTTTCTGGATCCAGTGAGACCAGATCACTGTGGAGGATAGTGTATTACTGTGGGGAGCAAGAGGGAATATCCCGAGCAAAGGTCGCTGCCAAATACTGGCTGTACTCCAGGAGGGTCATCCAAGGGTTTCCAAAATGAAGATGTTGGCAAGACGTTACATCTAGTGGACAAGGTTCAATGCAGACATAACCACATTGATGCATCAGTACCCAGAGTGCCAACAATGACAAAAATTACCACCAACGACTCCTCCACATTCATGGGAATGGCCAGGTAAACCCTATACTTAGTTACACGTCGACTATGCAGGCCCTTTCATGGGCTCAGTGTTCCTGGTCATTATGGACATGCAATCAAAGTGGTTGCATAGAGTTCGCTCGTCAAACACAGGGACAACAATTGAAAAGTTGTGAGCATCTTTCGCAATACACAGCCTCCTGGAGGTGTTGGTCACAGACAATGGGCCATCGATTACTAGCAGGGAATTCAAGTATTTCCTAAGGTCGAATGGCATTTGGCATATAAGGACAGCTCCATACCACCCATCATCCAATGGTCTAGCAGAAAGAGTAGTCCAAACTGTGAAGGCAAGCTGAAAGAAACAGCCTAGATCTTCACTCGATACCAAACTGTCCAGGTTTCGATTTGATTATCGGACCACCCCTTGTGCCATCCAAGGATAGCTCCAGCAGAATTGCTCATGGAGAGAAGACTCCGCACCAAGTTAAATCTGATCTTTCTGGACTTGGAGAGTGGGGGCGGGGGGGATGAAACAGCATCAAGAATGCCAGTACCAAACAGAAGACTCCTCTAAGCAAGAGAGACAGTTTCCTTCGAGGCACAAAGTTTGGTGCCTAAATCTGGGAATTGGCCCTGGGTAGGAGGTGAGGTCAATACTAGGTCAGGTTCCATAACCTACAAAGTTCAGGTAGATGAGGCGGTGCAGAACAAGCACATGGATCACATGAAAGCTGCAACCTCACGCACAAAGCAGGCGCAAAACATACCCAGCCCCTCAGAGCATCTGGAAACACTGTCAGAACCCATGGGTTCTCCCTCTGAGGATGAGATGGACACGTCAGATGTCACAGCCTCGGTGCCATTACCACCTGAAGAAGATGAATGTCAGTCAAGAGGAGGTGAGTTATGATCCGCTACACACCACCAGTATCCGAGGCACAGTCAGAGGAACTGGACTTGGTGTGGGAATGCCCAAGAAGAAGCTACAGGACAAAGGACAGGCCCTTTTCCCAGGACTAGAATGATGTCAGCCATGTGAACCTCATAGAATAGGAGTTCCCTGACTGGGGCTGTTAATCTGGTCCAATCAGGGAGTCCTAACTGACAGAAACAGGAGCATTAGGTGTTCTGTTCACTCTAAGAGCTGGTTCTGAGCTAGCTGGGTCAGTGTCTCTACTGAGCACATGTAAATAAAGGGTGATTTGGTGATGGGATAACTGTCTTAGTGGAGTTATTTCACATTCTACTACAATATCCATAAACATGCCATCAAATTGATGCGCTGTAACTCCTATACTATCTATGCATTCTCAATAATGGCATTGTAAAGCAGTATTTCAGTTCAAACCTGCATTGTGGACACTTCAGAAATTCTTTAGCAGCTAAAGTCCCGTGAAAGTTGCAACCTCACGTCCCCAACTTTCCATTTGCAGAGATTCAATTTATTCATGGTTGCCCTAGGTATCCCTCCTATACTATCTCTCTGAAACTAGACTGTTGCTCAGCTGCATTTGACATTATTTCCTTGGAACATCAGAAGAGAAGAGTCAGACCAGGTCTAGCTGCCTCGAATTGACCAGCTACTTTTGTGTCAGAAAGTTAGAGTTCTTGTTTTACAATGGTAGTGTCCCTACCTTTGGGCCAGAAGTTCTGGGTTCAAGTGCTACCTGCCCTAGGGTGTGTGTAATAACATCTCTGAAAAGGTTAAAAGTACCTGTGTCAGGAAGTTAGGCTATTTTGAATGTTCAATACTGAGGAATAGGTCAATTGAAATATTGATTTGATAAATCAGTGTTGAAGAATTTGCCAGACCTGTCAATATTAATTTAGACAGGTGTGTACTGAGTTCGGAAGGAAAAAATTCGTTTGTTTTGGGCACTGGAAATCAAGTTTTTTTTGAAGAGGAATTGATAGACTATTGTGAGTTTTTGATATTATTTACAGAATGTTTATCCTCCATGCATTGTCATCCATATTAAAGCTATCATTAGTGAATTACTGAGATAGTTTGGTCTCTCAGCAGAATTTTCACTGCTTTGGAATGTTGATCCTAGTTAAACCTTAGGCTCATTTTGTGCTGGAAAGTCCCAGGAAACAAAAACTGACATTACCTGTATCCTGTCTGTGCCGAAACGAGTGACAAGAGTCCGTCAGTCTATCATTGGTTAGAGTTCCTTCTGTTTTCTAACCACTTCACTGAAAGACTTGTTAAACTGCAGGCCAATTTATCTCCAGTAGATGGTGTCAGTGACCCTATTATCACAGTGTTACAGGAGTCAGTAATCTTAACACTATCTACCTAACAGTAAGTGACTCGTACCGAGGGTTATATCCCCATTGGCCGTTACCATGTGACTGACAGATAGATGTAGTGCTTGCCTTTCCGATATCCCTTAGTGATATCTGACTTTGTGTGTTACCTACACAGATTAATGAGAGTGCACAGTTATCATCTGTTGTCTGATCTGTAATTTGATCTGATATGAGTGAGTGAGACTGGGGCATCTGGTGTCTGTCTTATCACAAAAATCACAGCCAAATGTGGAAACATTCAAGACACTAAAATAAATCCTGTTGAAGTGTTCATATGGTCCAGTAGTAAAGTCAGTATGTAGTAGAGATCTGGCCACATCAGTACTTAACCTTTGATATAGACAAATCATTGGTGACAAATTGATGGAGAACTGTCAGTAATGTATTGAATCAGCCTGATCAGTACAAAAATATTGATCTAGAACAGTTAGGACTGAAGCAATGATATGGAGAGGTTATTTCTGAATCATTGAACTTGACACATTATGACTAATGAATTAACTAATTTGTTACTGAAGCATTTTTGAATCAGAGAGGGCAATACTGAAGCAATGAATGGACAGAACATGAATGTTGCCTGACTGGCTGTGATCTCCAGCATTTGTTATTTTCAGTACAGATTCCAGCATCTAGTAATTTACTCCTACACCTTTCCAATCACCTGCCTCTTCAGTGGGTGGCAACGATGGCTAGTTTCCCAACTCAAAAATATTGGGTGACCTACTTGTCAGGGTAGGTAAAGGGGGCCTCTAATCATCTTGACCTAGAGGCATGTATAAGGGGGACAAGAAAACCAATTCCTGCTTTTGCTTATGAGCCCCCCAACAACAGTCAACCATGGAGGAGTGTGTAAAATACACACCTGCTTACCACTGGATCTCCAAAAGGTAGGTCTTGACCAGTAGAGTTTAAGGTCCAGAGACCAGTGCCTTTCATTGACCAGCAACTTCTGACTGCCCGGGATTCACCTCGAATCTCACCCATTCTCCTCTGTCAGCTTTCAATGCAAAATTGGTCAGCAAGTGGATCTGCTTTCCCAGTTTGGTACCACGTAAACTGCTTGTCCCCACACTTCAAAAACATGGGAAAATTCTACTCATAAAAGTTAAAACTGAGATTAAAGTCTGAGAAGCACTAGAAAAGTAATAATTGTCTGGTTTATATGTTCCAGCTTTGTGCATACGCGATGGAAACACACAAGTTGTGACCCCCTCCTTTTGCTGAAGGTGTGCTGAAGGTATGGTCTTTTGCACATGTAACTATGCATCTGTTATTTGAAAAGAAACGTTTGTTTTTAATCTTCTGTCTGTTGTCTTGGTCCAATTCAAAAATATTGTGATGAATAGATAATTCATACTTTGCTTGGTGTATGTTGTGGTTTTTAAGCTTAATGGCTTTTTAATAATTATAAGGATATTAATGATGTCTTCCAATTCTGCATTTTTATGAGTCCAAAAACCCCCACACATCAACACCAATATAAAAGTGCTGATGCTACGTGACTACATGTAAATGAGTCACTGAGAATAAAAGGTAGCCACATAAAAACAAGAAGTAACCTCTAGGAAAAACTCAAGAAAATCCCTCAAGTTATATATTTTGACCCCTAGAATGTTAATATTTATTGGAAGGGAAATGGAATATAATCATAGGAATGTTTTGCTACAATTGTACAGAGCATTGGTGAGACCAGATCTGAAGTACTGTTTGCAGTTTTTGACTCCTTATCTAAGAAATTATAAAAATTATACAAGCTGATACATGCTATTATACACCATTAGTATAACAAATTATCCATCATCTTAAAACATCCTGGTACTAGTGTGCTCGTCATCAAAGTCAAAATCAGATTGATGCATCCCGTAAGATCTTAGCAGATGGGCGCAGCGTCATTGACTTTAACTGTCTCAAACTGTAGCACATCCAATCTGTTGATGACTGACTTGGTGAAACCAGCCAGGTTAGCTGCCCTCCCTCGGAAAGGGATCCCTTCCCATTCCCAGGAGGTACTGTTTGATAAAAAGATCTGCTTCATGTTCTTGAAGGGTGGATGATCTCCACCAACAGTGTAGAGTAGTGGTATTCAGAGATGGGATCCACAATGGGATGCTGTTCCGTTGGGAGTTGTCCATTCCCCTTGCTCTTCTCCCATTTTTTGTGGGACTCTCCCTTTCTTTTCCAGAAGCTCCGTGGAGAAATGAAGTCCCCCATGTCTGCTAGGGGCTCTGGCTCCACAACAAGGCATCCATCCATTACCAGAGCAGTAAGTGGTTAGTTACCTGTAGTAGAACCACCTTCCACACCCTCGTACGACACCATGTTCACACAGACCTGGTGCAGGAAGGAGAAATCACGTCAGATGTTAATCTCACTGAAGGCGAGCAGAATCAACACAAACATCTCATTCCCCACCCTGCCCACCACCCCCAACCCTGACTTTACCTCCTCCAATGGTGACTTTAGGGGAGGAAGACCAAGAAAAGTTTGGGCAGACCACACAGCGTCTTTCACCAAGCTGATAGTCCTCCAGGCATAGTCAATGTTTGTCTCAGTGTGCAAGGCCCCTCTTGAGAGAGAGTGGGCCACTCTGCCTGACTCCAGATGTGTGGGACACCATTCTTTCAGCTTTGACCTTCCTTGGCAATGCTTCCTGAGAGTAGAGCAATAAAGGGTGTAAAACACCATATTCGCCAGCCACATTTTAGCACACATGGCAGCCGAGCTTAAGGTAGGAAGTTAAGGCACTATTGCATTTAGTTGGAAATGTCCAAAGAATACAATTTATTCTTTGATTAATATGAGCGAGAACACTCAGCCAGATAAGTATGAAGATCACTGACAGTACATTGGGAGCTTTGGAATATACAATACCTTTATTCTCAATTTATTGTCATTTAATATGGTAAACATTTTCATTTGTTATAGGCACCATTCTGAGACAATTTTGTCTCTCAGCAGAATTCTCATTGCTTTAGAAAGCCAAAATGATGTTTGGTCCTGACCACATCTTAGTCTCAATTTCTTCTGGAGATCCTGCATAGAGAAGAAGTCTTGTTCGAACCTGTGCATAAAAACGTTGGCATATTGGGGTGCAAATTTGGTCCCCATGGCTGTTCCGTATGTCTGGATGAAGAACTGGTTGTCAAAGATGAAGATGTTGTGATCAAGGATAAAGCAGATGAGTTGTAGGATGGTGTTCGGAGATTGGCAGTTGTTGGTGTTGAGTACTGAGGCTGTTGCTGCGATGCCATCCTTGTGGGGGATGCCGGTGTAGAGTGCGAAAACGTCTATTGTGACGAGGAATGTTCCCGGTTCAACTGGTCCGTGGGTGCTGAGTTTTTGTAAGAAATCCGTAGTGTCGCGACAGAAGCTGGAGATCCCCTGTACAATAGGTTTCAAGATGCCTTCCACATAGCCAGAGAGATTCTCACATAGGCCATTGCCTGATACGATGGGACGTCCTGGTGGCTTTGTGTACCTTTGGAAGGCAATAGAAGTCGCCTACACTAGAAGTACGTGGGATGAGGGTGCATAGGGAACTCTGAAGGACTAGATCCAAAGTTCTGATCAGTGTGTTTAATTCTCGGGTGTGTTCTTTGGTCAGATCAGCTGGTAGTTGCCTGTAGTGTTCCTGGTTGTTCAGTTGT
This sequence comes from Chiloscyllium plagiosum, assembly GCF_037043375.1. NCBI lineage: Eukaryota > Metazoa > Chordata > Chondrichthyes > Orectolobiformes > Hemiscylliidae > Chiloscyllium > Chiloscyllium plagiosum. Next base: position 57,426,015 of record NW_028270173.1, read on the forward strand.
CGGTACACTTCCTTGCAGTAATCTGTTCTATTCTGAATGACAATGGCTCCAGAGGTGTTTGCGCCAAAGTTTCCGAGACAAAGCAACCATGTGGAAGTTTGAAACAATAGCGGGTCTATGATCTCCATGTTGTCTCCAGTACGGTAGACTATACTAGTTTTTAGCTTTGCAATGCATTGGCGCTGTTTCCTGGGAGCATAGAAAACGTAGGGTTAAAAATTAATGTTAAACCAAAGTTGACCAGTGTTAACTCAACTGGCAGTACAGATTAGAAAAAGTTATTTAAAAGGGATCTGGGGGACAGCTTGTTCATGCAGAGAATGGTGCACATAAGGAACAAGCTGCCAGAACAAGTGGTAGACAGATACATGGGTAGAAATATGTTTCAGGGGTATGTGCCAAACGCGGGAAAATGAGACTAGTTCAGTTTAGAAAACCTGGTCGGCATGGACGAATTGGGCCGAAGGGCCTGTTTCTATGCTGTGTGACTCTATGACTCTTTAAGTTAAAGTCAGTATTAGGTTTAAAAGCTGATATCCACAGAATGCACTTGCAATCATTACTTCTGCAGTTGTAAAAAGTAAAAACAGCATATAAAGTTGATGTACTTTCGGAGGTTTGGAATATACAGAACTATTTTCATTTTACTGTCATTTAATATGGTAAACATTCTCATTTGCTATAGATACCATTTGGAGACAATTGTTCCTCAGCAGAATTCTCATTACTTAGGAATGCTGATATCGTGTTTGATCATGACCAATTCTTCGGCTAAATTTCTTCTGGAAAGTCCCAGGAAACAAAAACGGACATTTCCTGAATCATATCTGCATAGCTACCGGTGATAAAGCCTAGATTCAGTCTGTCATTGGGTATAGCTCCTTCAGATTGCTATCAGCTCGAGGAGGGACTTGTTAAACAACAGTTAGAGCTGTGCCCTGTAGATGGTGACAGCGGCTTCAGTATCAGACAGTGAGGAGAGCAGCCTGAAACCTCACATGCATTCTCGACCTGACAATGAGTGACTCTCATTGACGACAAGCTCCTCATTGGCTGTTACGACTGAAGTTAGCGAATGACTGACAGGTGGATTTGGTTGTTTTTGAGGTCCCCTGCCGGAGGTCATGCTGCGTTAACACACCCAGAGTAATGAGTGCACAATATGATCACAACTCTAACAATCTGCAGTCTGATCTGATATGATTGAGAATTAGTGCAATCTCAGTAAACGGGAATAAGATCACAGGCAAAGATAATATCAGTGCACACACACTGCACAGTGAGTCAGACACAATCCCCAAGCTCAAACACTACACAATGAGACAGACACAATCCCACCCGGAAACACACTGCACAGTGAGGCAGACACAATCCCCATCCACACATAGTGCTCAGTAAGACAGACACAATCCCCATCCACATACACACTGCACAGTGAGACAGACACAATCCCCATCCACACACAGTGGTCAGTAAGACAGTCACAATCCCCATCCACATACACACTGCAAGTGAGGCAGACACAATCCCCATCCACACATAGTGCTCAGTAAGACAGACACAATGCCCATCCACATACACACTGCACAGTGAGTCAGACACAATCCCCAAGCACACACACTGCACAGTGGCACAGACACAATCCCCATCCACACACTGCACAGTGGCACAGACATAATCCTCATCCACACACAATGCGCAATGAGACAGACACAATCCCCATGCACACACACTGCACACTGAGATAGACACAACCCCAATTCACAGTGCACAGTGAGACAGACACAATCCCCATCGACACAGACTGCAGAGTGAGTGCAGCACAATCCACATCCACACATAGTGTACAGTGAGACAGGAACAATCCCCATCCACACACAGTGCACAGTGAGACAGACACAATCCCCATCCACACACAGTACACAGTGAGACAGACACAGTCCCCATCCACACCCACTGCTCAGTGAGACAGACACAATCCCGATTCACACACACTGCACAGTGAGACAGGCACAATCCGCATCCATACACAGTGCACAGTGAGATAGACCCAATCCCTATCCACACACACTGCACTGTGAGACAGACACAATCCCGATCCACACACACTGCACAGTGAGACAGACACAATTCCCTTCCACACCCTCTGCACAGTGAGATAGACACAATCCCAATCCATGCACAGTGTACAGTGAGACAGGCACAATCCCCATCCACACATACACACTGCACAGTGAGACAGGCACAATCCCCATCCACACACACTGCACAGTGAGACAAACACAATCCCCATCCACACACACTGCACAGTGAGACAGACACAATCCCGATTCACTCACACTGCACAGTGAGACAGACACAATCCCCATCCACACAAACAGCACAGTGAGACTGACACAATCCCCATCCACACACACTGCACAGTGAGACAGACACAATCCCGATTCACACACACTGCACAGTGAGACAGACACAATCCCCATCCACACAAACAGCACAGTGAGACAGACACAATCCCGATTCACACACACTGCACAGTGAGAAAGATCAATCCCCATCCACACACACTGCACAGTGTGACAGACACAATCCCTATCCACACGCACTGCACTGTGAGACAGACACAATCCCGATTCACACACACTGCACAGTGAGAAAGATCAATCCCCATCCACACACAGTGCACAGTGAGACAAGCACAATCCCCAACCACACACAGTGCTCAGTGAGACAGACACAATCCCGATTCACACACACTGCACAGTGAGACTGGCACAATCCCCGTACACACACAGTGCACAGTGAGACAGACACAATTCCGATTCACACACACTGCACAGTAAGACAGACGCAATCCCCATCCACACACACTGCACAGTGAGACAGACACAATCCCGATTCACACACCCTGCACAGTGAGACTGGCACAATCCCTATCCTCACCCACTGCACAGTGAGACAGACACAATCCCTATCCACACACATTGCACAGTGAGATAGACACAATTCCCTTCCACACCCACTGCACATTGAGATAGACACAATCCCCATCCACACACAGTGCACAGTGAGACAGGTACAATTCCCATCCACACACAGTGCACAGTGAGACAGGCACAATCCCCATCCACACACACTGCACAGAGAGACAGACACAATCCCGATTCACACACACTGCACAGTGAGACAGACACAGTCCCCATCCACACACACTGCACAGTGAGACAGACACAATCCCGATTCACACACACTGCACAGTGAGACATGCACAATCCCCATCCACACACACTGCACAGTGAGACAGACACAATCCTCATCCACACACACTGCACAGTGAGACAGACACAATCCCGATTGACACACACTGCACAGTGAGAAAGATCACTCCCCACACACACACTGCACTGTGAGACAGACAAAATCCCGATTCACACACACTGCACAGTGAGACAGACAATATCCCTATCCCCACACACTCCACAGTTGAGACAGACAAACTCCCCATCCGCACACAGTGCACAGTGAGACTGGCACAATCCCCGTACACACACACAGTACACAGTGAGACAGACACAATTCCGATTCACACACACTGCACAGTAAGACAGACGCAATCCCCATCCACACACACTGCACAGTGAGACAGACACAATCCCCATCCACACACACTGCACAGTGAGACAGACACAATCCCGATTCACACACCCTGCACAGTGAGACTGGCACAATCCTTATCCTCACCCACTGCACAGTGTGACAGACACAATCCCTATCCACACACACTGCACAGTGAGACAGACACAATCCCCATCCACACACAGTGCACAGTGAGACAGGTACAATTCCCATCCACACACAGTGCACAGTGAGACAGGCACAATCCCCATGCACACACACTGCACAGTGAGACAGACACAATCCCCATCCACACACACTGCACAGTGAGACAGACACAATCCCTATCCTCACACACTGCACAGTGAGTCAGACACAGTCCCCATCCACACACAGTCCTCAGTAAGACAGACACAATCCCCATTCATACAGAGTGCACAGTGAGATAGGTATAATCCCTATCCGCAGGCAGTGCACAGTGAGACAGACACAATCCCGATCCACACACAATGCATAGTGAGACAGATACAATCCCCATCCACAGACACTGCACAGTGAGACAGACACAATCCCAATCCACACACACTGCACAGTGAGACAGTCACAAATCCCATCCACACACACTGCACAGTGAGACAGACACAATCCCCATCCACACACACTGCACAGTGAGACGGGCACATTCACCATCCACAGACAGTGCACAGTGAGACAGGCATAATCCCCATCCATACCCACTGCACTGTGAGACAGACACAATCCCGATTCACACACACTGTTCAGTGAGACAGACACAATCCCCATCCACACACACTGCACAGTGAGACAGACACAATCCCTATCCTCACACACTGCACAGCGAGGCAGACACAATCCCGATTCACACACACTGCACAGTGAGACAGGCACAATCCCCATCCACACACACTGCACAGTGAGACAGACACAATCCTCATCCACACACACTGCACAGTGAGACAGACACAATCCCGATTGACACACACTGCACAGTGAGAAAGATCAATCCCCACACCAACACTGCACTGTGAGACAGACACAATCCCCATCCACACACACTGCACAGTGAGAAAGACACAATCCCCATCCACACACAGTGCACAGTGAGACAGACACTATCCCTATCCCCACACACTCCACAGTTGAGACAGACAAAATCCCCATCCGCACACAGTGCACAGGGAGACAAGCACAATCCCCAACCACACACAGTGCGCAGTGAGACTGGCACAATCCCCGTACACACACACACACAGTGCACAGTGAGACAGACACAATTCCGATTCACACACACTGCACAGTAAGACAGACGCAATCTCCATCCACACACACTGCACAGTGAGACAGACACAATCCCCATCCACACACACTGCACAGTGAGACAGACACAATCCCGATTCACACACCCTGCACAGTGAGACTGGCACAATCCTTATCCTCACCCACTGCACAGTGAGACAGACACAATCCCTATCCACACACACTGCACAGTGAGACAGACACAATCCCCATCCACACACAGTGCACAGTGAGACAGGTACAATTCCCATCCACACACAGTGCACAGTGAGACAGGCACAATCCCCATCCACACACACTGCACAGTGAGACAGACACAATCCCCATCCACACACACTGCACAGTGAGACAGACACAATCCCTATCCTCACACACTGCACAGTGAGACAGACACAATCCCTATCCTCACACACTGCACAGTGAGTCAGACACAGTCCACATCCACACACAGTCCTCAGTAAGACAGACACAATCCCCATTCATACAGAGTGCACAGTGAGATAGGTATAATCCCTATCCGCACGCAGTGCACAGTAAGACACCCACAATCCCGATCCACACACATTGCACAGTGAGACAGACATAATCCCCATCCACACACAATGCACAGTGAGACAGACACAATCCCTATCCTCACACACTGCACAGTGAGTCAGACACAGTCCCCATCCACACACAGTCCTCAGTAAGACAGACACAATCCCCATTCATACAGAGTGCACAGTGAGATAGGTATAATCCCTATCCGCAGGCAGTGCACAGTGAGACAGACACAATCCCCATTCACAGACACTGCACAGTGAGACAGACACAATCTCAATCCACACACACTAGACAGTGTGACAGACACAATTCCTATCCCCACACACTGCACAGTGAGTCAGACACAAGTCCCATCCACACACACTGCACAGTGAGACAGACACAATCCCCATCCACACACACTGCACACTGAGAGAGACACAATCCCCATCCACACACACTGCACAGTGAGAAAGACACAATCCCTATCCACACACAGTGCACAGTGAGACAGACACAAAACCTATCCACACACAGTGCACAGTGAGACAGACACAATCCCCATCCACACACACTGCACAGTGAGACAGACGCAATCGCGATTCACACACACTGCACAGTGAGACAGGCACAATCCCCATCCATACACACTGCACAGTGAGACAGACACACTCCCTATCCCCACACACTGCACAGTGAGACAGACACAATCCCCATCCACACACACTGCACAGTGAGACAGACACAATCCCGATTCACGCACACTGCACAGTGAGACAGACACAATCCCGATTCACGCACACTGCTCAGTGAGTCAGGAACAATCCCCATCCACACACAGTCCTCAGTAAGACAGACACAATCCACATTCACACAGAGTGCACTGTGAGACGGATATAATCCCCATCCGCACGCAGTGCACAGTGAGATAGACAAAATCCCGATCCACACACAGTGCACAGTGAGACAGACACAATCCCCATCCACACACACACTGCACAGTGAGACAGACACAATCCCCATCGACACACACTGCACACTGAGACAAACACAATCACCATTCACACACACTGCACAGTGAGACAGACACAATCCCCATCCACACACACTGCACAGTGAGTCAGGCACAATCCCCATCCACACACACTCAGCAGTAAGACAGACACAATCCCCATTCACACAGAGTGCACAGTGAGACAGATATAATCCCCATCCGCACGCAGTGCACAGTGAGACAAACACAATCCCGATCCACACACTGCACAGTGAGACAGACATAATCCCCATCCACACACACTGCACAGTGAGACAGATACAATCCCCATCCACAGACACTGCACAGTGAGACAGACACAATCCCAATCCACACACACAATGCACAGTGTGACAGACACAATCCCCAATCACACACGCAGCAAAGTGCGACAGACACAATCCCCATCCATGCACAGTGCACAGTGAGACAGGCACAATCTCCAACCACACACAGTGCTCACTAATACAGACACAATCCCCATCCACACACTGCACAGTGAGACAGGCACAATCCCCATACACACACACTACACAGTGAGATAGACACAAGTCCCATCCACACACACTGCACAGTGAGACAGGCACAATTCCCATCCACACACCCTGTACAGTAAGACAGACACAATCCCCATCCACGCACCCTGTACAGTGAGACAGGCACAATCCCCATCCACACACAGTGCACAGTGAGACAGGCACAATCCCCATCCACGCACCCTGTACAGTGAGACAGGCACAATCCCCATCCACACACAATGCACAGTGAGACCGGCACAATCCCCATCCACGCACCCTGTACAGTGAGACAGGCACAATCCCCATCCACGCACCCTGTACAGTGAGACAGGCACAATCCCCATCCTTACCCAATGAACAGTGAGACAGACACAATCCCGATTCACACACAATGCACAGTGAGACAGACAAAAGTCCCCATCCACACACAGTGCACAGTGAGACAGGCACAATCCCCATCCACACACACTGCACAGTGAGACAGGCAGAATCCACATCCCCCCGCACTGCACAGTGAGATAGACACAATCCCCATCCACCTCACAGTGCACAGTGAGACAGGCACAATCCCCATCCACACACAGTCCTCAGTAAGACAGACACAATCCCCATTCATACAGAGTGCACAGTGAGACAGGTATAATCCCTATCCGCACGCAGTGCACAGTGAGACAGACACAATCCCGATCCACACACATTGCACAGTGAGACAGACATAATCCCCATCCACACACAATGCACAGTGAGACAGATATAATCCCCATCCACAGACACTGCACAGTGAGACAGACACAATCCCAATCCACACACACCAGACAGTGTGACAGACACAATCCCTATCCCCACACACTGAACAGTGAGACAGACACAATCCCCAACCACACACGCAGCAAAGTGCGACAGACACAATCCCCATCCATGCACAGTGCACAGTGAGACAGGCGCAAACCCCAACTACAAACACTGCACAGTGAGATAGACACATTCCCTATCCCCACACACTGCACAGTGAGACAGACACAATCCCCTCCTCACACACTGCACAGTGACACAGACACAAACCCCATCCACACACACTGCACAGTGAGACAGACACAATCCCCATCCACACACACTGCACACTGAGAGAGACACAATCCCCATCCACACACAGTGCACAGTGAGACAGACACAATCCCCATCCCCACACACTGCACAGTGAGACAGACACAAGTCCCATCCACACACACTGCACAGTGAGACAGACACAATCCCCATCAACACACACTGCACAGTCAGACAGACACAATCCCCAACCACACACGCAGCAAAGTGCGACAGACACAATCCCCATCCACACACAGTGCACAGTGAGACAGGCACAATCTCCATCCACACCCACTGCACAGTGAGACAGGCACAATCCCCATCCACACACACTGCACAGTGAGACAGACACAATCCCCATCCACACACAGTACACAGTTTAACTGGCACAATCGTCATCCACACGCAGTTCACAGTGAGACAGTAACAACCCCATCCTCACACACTGCACAGTGAGACAGGCAGAATCCCCATCCACACACAGTGCACAGTGAGACAGACATAAGCCCCATCCACACACACTGCACAGTGAGATAGACACAAGTCCCATCCACACACAGTGCACAGTGAGACAGACAGAATCCCCATCCACACACACTGCACAGTGAGACAGGCACAATCCCCATCCACGCACCCTGTACAGTGAGACAGGCACAATCCCCATCCACACACAGTGCACAGTGAGACAGGCACAATCCCCATCCACGCACCCTGTACAGTGAGACAGGCACAATCCCCATCCACGCACCCTGTACAGTGAGACAGGCACAATCCCCATCCACGCACCCTGTACAGTGAGACAGGCACAATCCCCATCCACGCACCCTGTACAGTGAGACAGGCACAATCCCCATCCACGCACCCTGTACAGTGAGATAGACACAATCCCGATCCACACACAGTGCACAGTGAGACAGGCACAATCCTCATCCACACCCCCTGTACAGTGAGACAGGCACAATCCCCATCCTTACCCAATGAACAGTGAGACAGACACAATCCCGATTCACACACAATGCACAGTGAGACAGACAAAATCCCCATCCACACACAGTGCACAGTGAGACAGGCACAATCCCCATCCACACACACTGCACAGTGAGACAGGCACAATCCACATCCCCCCGCACTGCACAGTGAGATAGACACAATCCCCATCCACACACACTGCACAGTGAGACAGGCACAATCCCCATCCACGCACATTATACAGTGAGACAGGCACATTCCCCATCCTTACCCACTGAACAGTGAGACAGACACAATCCCAATTCACACACAATGCACAGTGAGACAGACACAATCCCTATCCACACACAGTGCACAGTGAGACAGGCACAATCTCCATCCACACACAGTGCACAGTGAGACAGGCACAATCCCTATCCTCACCCTCTGCACAGTGAGACAGACACAATCCCGATCCACACACTGCACAGTGAGACAGACACAATCCCCATCCACACACAGTACACAGTTTAACCCGCACAATTGCCATCCACACGCAGTTCACAGTGAGACAGTAACAACCCCATCCTCACACACTGCACAGTGAGACAGGCACAATCCCCATCCACACACAGTGCACAGTGAGACAGACATAAGCCCCATCCACACACACTGCACAGTGAGATAGACACAAACCCCATCCACACACAGTGCACAGTGAGACAGGCACAATTCCGATCCACACACACACTGCACAGTGAGACAGACAGAATCCCCATCCACACACACTGCACAGTGAGACAGGCACAATCCCCAACCACACACACTGCACAGTGATACAGGCACAATCCCCATCCACACACACTGCACAGTGAGACAGACACAATCCCCATCCCCACACACTGCACAGTGAGACAGACACAAGTCCCATCCACACACACTGCACAGTGAGACAGACACAATCCCCATCAACACACACTGCACAGTCAGACAGACACAATCCCCAACCACACACGCAGCAAAGTGCGACAGACACAATCCCCATCCACACACAGTGCACAGTGAGACAGGCACAATCTCCATCCACACCCACTGCACAGTGAGACAGGCACAATCCCCATCCACACACACTGCACAGTGAGACAGACACAATCCCCATCCACACACAGTACACAGTTTAACTGGCACAATCGTCATCCACACGCAGTTCACAGTGAGACAGTAACAAACCCATCCTCACACACTGCACAGTGAGACAGGCAGAATCCCCATCCACACACAGTGCACAGTGAGACAGACATAAGCCCCATCCACACACACTGCACAGTGAGATAGACACAAGTCCCATCCACACACAGTGCACAGTGAGACAGACAGAATCCCCATCCACACACACTGCACAGTGAGACAGGCACAATCCCCATCCACGCACCCTGTACAGTGAGACAGGCACAATCCCCATCCACACACAGTGCACAGTGAGACAGGCACAATCCCCATCCATGCACCCTGTACAGTGAGACAGGCACAATCCCCATCCACACACAGTGCACAGTGAGACAGGCACAATCCCCATCCACGCACCCTGTACAGTGAGACAGGCACAATCCCCATCCACGCACCCTGTACAGTGAGACAGGCACAATCCCCATCCACACACCCTGTACAGTGAGACAGGCACAATCCCCATCCACGCACCCTGTACAGTGAGACAGGCACAATCCCCATCCACGCACCCTGTACAGTGAGATAGACACAATCCCGATCCACACACAGTGCACAGTGAGACAGGCACAATCCTCATCCACACCCCCTGTACAGTGAGACAGGCACAATCCCCATCCTTACCCAATGAACAGTGAGACAGACACAATCCCGATTCACACACAATGCACAGTGAGACAGACAAAATCCCCATCCACACACAGTGCACAGTGAGACAGGCACAATCCCCATCCACACACACTGCACAGTGAGACAGGCACAATCCACATCCCCCCGCACTGCACAGTGAGATAGACACAATCCCCATCCACACACACTGCACAGTGAGACAGGCACAATCCCCATCCACGCACATTATACAGTGAGACAGGCACATTCCCCATCCTTACCCACTGAACAGTGAGACAGACACAATCCCAATTCACACACAATGCACAGTGAGACAGACACAATCCCTATCCACACACAGTGCACAGTGAGACAGGCACAATCTCCATCCACACACAGTGCACAGTGAGACAGGCACAATTCCTATCCTCACCCTCTGCACAGTGAGACAGACACAATCCCGATCCACACACTGCACAGTGAGACAGACACAATCCCCATCCACACACAGTACACAGTTTAACCCGCACAATCGCCATCCACACGCAGTTCACAGTGAGACAGTAACAACCCCATCCTCACACACTGCACAGTGAGACAGGCACAATCCCCATCCACACACAGTGCACAGTGAGACAGACATAAGCCCCATCCACACACACTGCACAGTGAGATAGACACAAACCCCATCCACACACAGTGCACAGTGAGACAGGCACAATTCCGATCCACACACACACTGCACAGTGAGACAGACAGAATCCCCATCCACACACACTGCACAGTGAGACAGGCACAATCCCCAACCACACACACTGCACAGTGATACAGGCACAATCCCCATCCACACACACTGCACAGTGAGACAGACACAACCCCATCCGCAGAAAGTGCACAGTGAGACAAACATAATCCCAATCCACACATACTGCACAGTGTGACAGGCACATAGAACATAGAACATAGAACATAGAACAATACAGCACAGAACAGGCCCTTCGGCCCACGATGTTGTGCCGAACTTCTAACCTAGATTAAGTACCCATCCATGTACCTATCCAAATGCCGCTTAAAGGTCGCCAATGATTCCGACTCCACCACTCCCACGGGCAGCGCATTCCATGCCCCCACCACTCTCTGGGTAAAGAACCCACCCCTGACATCTCCCCTATACCTTCCACCCTTCACCTTAAATTTATGTCCCCTTGTAACACTCTGTTGTACCTGGGGAAAAAGTTTCTGACTGTCTACTCTATCTATTCCTCTGATCATCTTATAAACCTCTATCAAGTCACCCCTCATCCTTCGCCGTTCCAACGAGAAAAGGCCGAGAACTCTCAACCTATCCTCGTACGACTTCCTCTCCATTCCAGGCAACATCCTGGTAAATCTTCTCTGCACCCTCTCCAAAGCTTCCACATCTTTCCTATAGTGAGGCGACCAGAACTGCACACAGTACTCCAACTGTGGCCTAACCAAAGTCCTGTACAGCTGCAACATCACTTCACGACTCTTGAATTCAATCCCTCTGCTAATGAACGATAATACTCCATAGGCCTTCTTACAAACTCTATCCACCTGAGTGGCAACCTTCAAAGATCTATGTACATAGACCCCAAGATCCCTCTGTTCCTCCACCTGACTAAGAACCCTACCATTAACCCTGTATTCCGCATTCTTATTTGTTCTTCCAAAATGGACAACCTCACACTTGGCAGGGTTGAACTCCATCTGCCACTCCTCAGCCCAGCTCTGCATCATATCTAAGTCCCTCTGCAGCCGACAACAGCCCTCCTCACTGTCCACAACTCCACCTATCTTCGTATCATCTGCAAATTTACTGACCCACCCTTCGACTCCCTCATCTAAGTCATTAATAAAAATTACAAACAGTAGAGGACCCAGAACTGATCCCTGCGGAACTCCACTTGTAACTGGGCTCCAGGCTGAGTATTTACCATCTACCACCACTCTCTGCCTTCGACCGGTTAGCCAGTTTTCTATCCAATTGGCCAAATTTCCCTCTATCCCATGCCTCCTGACTTTCCGCATAAGCCTACCATGGGGAACCTTATCAAATGCCTTACTGAAATCCATGTACACTACATCCACTGCTCTTCCCTCATCCACATGCTTGGTCACCTCCTCGAAGAATTCAATAAGACTTGTAAGGCAAGACCTACCCTTCACAAATCCGTGCTGGCTGTCCCTAATCAAGCAGTGTCTTTCCAGATACTCATAAATCCTATCCCTCAGTACCCTTTCCATTACTTTGCCTACCACAGAAGTAAGACTAACAGGCCTGTAATTCCCGGGGTTATCCCTATTCCCTTTTTTGAACAGGGGCACAACATTCGCTACTCTCCAGTCCCCTGGTACCACCCCCTTTGCCAGTGAAGACGAGAAGATCATTGCCAACGGTACTGCAATTTCCTCTCTTGCTTCCCACATAATCCTAGGATATATCCCGTCAGGCCCGGGGGACTTGTCTATCCTCAAGTTGTTCAAAATGTCCAACACATCTTCCTTTCTAACAGGTATCTCTTCTAGCTTACCAGTCCATTTCACACTCTCCTCTTCTACAATACGGTCCCTCTCGTTCGTAAATACTGAAGAGAAGTACTTGTTCAAGACCTCTCCTATCTCTTCCGACTCAATACACAGTCTCCCACTACTGTCCTTGATCGGACCTACCCTCGTTCTCGTCATTCTCTGGTTTCTCACATACGCATAAAATGCCTTGGGGTTATCCTTGATCCTATCCGCCAACGATTTTTCATGCCCTCTCTTAGCTCTCCTAATCCCTTTCTTCAGGTCCCTTCTGGCTATCCTGTATCCCTCCACTGCTCTGTCTGAATCCTGTTTCCTCAACCTTATGTAAGCCTCCTTCTTCCTCTTTACCAGACATTCAACCTCTCTCGTCAACCAAGGCTCCCTCACACGACCATTTCTTTCCTGCCTGATAGGTACATACATATCATGGACACGTCGTATCTGCTCTTTGAAAAAGTTCCACATTTCCACCACATCCTTCCCTGACAGCCTATGCTCCCAACGTATGCTCCTCAAATCCTGCCTTACAGCATCGTAATTTCCCTTCCCCCAATTATAAAATCTACCTTGTTGTGCGCACCTATCTCTCTCCATAACCAAGGTGAAAGTCACAGAATTGTGGTCACCATCACCAAAATGTTCACCCACTAACAAGCCCACCACTTGTCCCGGTTCATTACCGAGTACCAAATCCAATATGGCCTCCCCTCTGGTTGGACAATCTACATACTGCGTTAGAAAAGCTTCCTGGACACACTGCACAAACACCGCCCCATCCAATCTACTTGATCTAAAGAGCTTCCAATCAATATTTGGGAAGTTGAAGTCGCCCATGACTACGACCCTGTGGCTTCTGCACCTTTCCAAAATCTGTTTCCCAATCTGTTTCTCCACATCTCTGCTGCTATTGGGGGGCCTATAGTAAACACCCAACAAGGTGACTGCACCTTTCCTATTTCTGACTTCAGCCCATACTACCTCCAGAGGCAGATCCCCCTCAAACTTCCTTTCTGCAGCCGTTATACCATTTCTAATTAGCAATGCCACCCCCCCTCCTTTTTTCCCACCCTCCCTAATCTTACTGAAACACCTGTAACCAGGAACCTCCAACAACCATTCCTGTCCCTCTTCTATCCACGTTTCCGTGAGACAGGCACAATCCCCATCCACGCACACAGTGCACAGTGAGACAGACACAATCCCGATTCACACACACTGCACAGTGAGACAGACACAATCCCCATCCACACACAGTACACAGTGAGGTAGACACAATCCCCATCCACACACAGTGCACAGTGAGACAGACATTATCCCCATCCACACACACACTGCACAGTGAGACAGACACAATCCCCATCCACACACAGTACACAGTGAGGTAGACACAATCCCCATCCACACACAGTGCACACTAATACAGACACAATCCCCATCCACACACTGCACAGTGAGACAGGCACAATCCCCATCCACACACACTGCACAGTGAGACAGACACAATCCCCATCCACGCACCCTGTACAGTGAGACAGGCACAATCCCCATCCACACACAGTGCACAGTGAGACAGGCACAATCCCCATCCACGCACCCTGTACAGTGAGACAGGCACAATCCCCATCCACACACAGTGCACAGTGAGACAGGCACAATCCCCATCCATGCACCCTGTACAGTGAGACAGGCACAATCCCCATCCTTACCCAATGAACAGTGAGACAGGCACAATCCCAATTCACACACAATGCACAGTGAGACAGACAAAATCCCCATCCACACACGGTGCACAGTGAGACTGGTAGAATCCCCATCCACACACACTGCACAGTGAGACAGACACAATCCCCATCCACACACAGTGCACAGTGAGACAGGCACAACCCCATCCACAGAAAGTGCACAGTGAGACAGGCACAATCCCCATCCACGCACACAGTGCACAGTGAGACAGACACAATCCCGATTCACACACACTGCACAGTGAGACAGACACAATCCCCATCCACACAGTACACAGTGAGGTAGACACAATCCCCATCCACACACAGTGCACAGTGAGACAGACATTATCCCCATCCACACACACACTGCACAGTGAGACAGACACAATCCCCATCCACACACAGTGCACAGTGAGACAGACATTATCCCAATCCACACACACACTGCACAGTGAGAGAGACACAATCCCCATCCACACACACTGCACAGTGAGATAGACACAATCCCCAACCACACACAGTACACAGTGAGGTAGACACAATCCCCATCCACACACAGTGCACAGTGAGACAGACATTATCCCCATCCACACACACACTGCACAGTGAGAGAGACACAATCCCCATCTACACACACTGCACAGTGAGACAGACACAATCCCTATCCACACACAGACTGCACAATGAGACTGATACAATCCCCATCCACACACACACTGCACAGTGAGGCAGAGAGAATTCCCATCCACACACACTGCACAGTTAGACAGACACAATCCCTATCCTCACACACTGCACAGTGAGATAGGCACAACCTCATCCACAGAAAGTGCACAGTGAGAGAGACATAATCCTAATCCATACATACTGCACAGTGACACAGACAAAATCCCCATCCACACACTGCATAGTGAGACAGGCACAATCCCTATCCTCACCCACTGCACAGTGAGACAGACACAATCACGGTCCACGCACAGTGCACAGTGAGACAGACACAATCCCCATCCACACACAGTGCACAGTGAGACAGGCACAATCTCCATCCACACACAGTGCACAGTGAGACAGGCACAATCCCTATCCTCACCCTCTGCACAGTGAGACAGACACAATCCCGATCCACACACACTGCACAGTGAGACAGGCACAATCGCCATCCACACGCAGTTCACAGTGAGACAGTAACAACCCCATCCTCACACACTGCACAGTGAGACAGGCAGAATCCCCATCCACACACAGTGCACAGTGAGACAGACATAAGCCCCATCCACACACACTGCACAGTGAGACAGACACAAGTCCCATCCACACACATTGTACAGAGAGACAGACACAATCCCCATCCACACACAGTGCACAGTGAGACAGACACAATCCCCATCCACACACAGTACACAGTGAGACAGACACAGTCCCCATCCACACCCACTGCTCAGTGAGACAGACACAATCCCGATTCACACACACTGCACAGTGAGACAGGCACAATCCGCATCCATACACAGTGCACAGTGAGATAGACCCAATCCCTATCCACACACACTGCACTGTGAGACAGACACAATCCCGATCCACACACACTGCACAGTGAGACAGACACAATTCCCTTCCACACCCTCTGCACAGTGAGATAGACACAATCCCAATCCATGCACAGTGTACAGTGAGACAGGCACAATCCCCATCCACACATACACACTGCACAGTGAGACAGGCACAATACCCATCCACACACACTGCACAGTGAGACAGACACAATCCCCATCCACACACACTGCACAGTGAGACAGACACAATCCCGATTCACTCACACTGCACAGTGAGACAGACACAATCCCCATCCACACAAACAGCACAGTGAGACTGACACAATCCCCATCCACACACACTGCACAGTGAGACAGACACAATCCCGATTCACACACACTGCACAGTGAGACAGACACAATCCCCATCCACACAAACAGCACAGTGAGACAGACACAATCCCGATTCACACACACTGCACAGTGAGAAAGATCAATCCCCATCCACACACACTGCACAGTGTGACAGACACAATCCCTATCCACACGCACTGCACTGTGAGACAGACACAATCCCGATTCACACACACTGCACAGTGAGAAAGATCAATCCCCATCCACACACAGTGCACAGTGAGACAAGCACAATCCCCAACCACACACAGTGCTCAGTGAGACAGACACAATCCCGATTCACACACACTGCACAGTGAGACTGGCACAATCCCCGTACACACACAGTGCACAGTGAGACAGACACAATTCCGATTCACACACACTGCACAGTAAGACAGACGCAATCCCCATCCACACACACTGCACAGTGAGACAGACACAATCCCGATTCACACACCCTGCACAGTGAGACTGGCACAATCCCTATCCTCACCCACTGCACAGTGAGACAGACACAATCCCTATCCACACACATTGCACAGTGAGATAGACACAATTCCCTTCCACACCCACTGCACATTGAGATAGACACAATCCCCATCCACACACAGTGCACAGTGAGACAGGTACAATTCCCATCCACACACAGTGCACAGTGAGACAGGCACAATCCCCATCCACACACACTGCACAGAGAGACAGACACAATCCCGATTCACACACACTGCACAGTGAGACAGACACAGTCCCCATCCACACACACTGCACAGTGAGACAGACACAATCCCGATTCACACACACTGCACAGTGAGACATGCACAATCCCCATCCACACACACTGCACAGTGAGACAGACACAATCCTCATCCACACACACTGCACAGTGAGACAGACACAATCCCGATTGACACACACTGCACAGTGAGAAAGATCACTCCCCACACACACACTGCACTGTGAGACAGACAAAATCCCGATTCACACACACTGCACAGTGAGACAGACAATATCCCTATCCCCACACACTCCACAGTTGAGACAGACAAAATCCCCATCCGCACACAGTGCACAGTGAGACTGGCACAATCCCCGTACACACACACAGTACACAGTGAGACAGACACAATTCCGATTCACACACACTGCACAGTAAGACAGACGCAATCCCCATCCACACACACTGCACAGTGAGACAGACACAATCCCCATCCACACACACTGCACAGTGAGACAGACACAATCCCGATTCACACACCCTGCACAGTGAGACTGGCACAATCCTTATCCTCACCCACTGCACAGTGTGACAGACACAATCCCTATCCACACACACTGCACAGTGAGACAGACACAATCCCCATCCACACACAGTGCACAGTGAGACAGGTACAATTCCCATCCACACACAGTGCACAGTGAGACAGGCACAATCCCCATCCACACACACTGCACAGTGAGACAGACACAATCCCCATCCACACACACTGCACAGTGAGACAGACACAATCCCTATCCTCACACACTGCACAGTGAGACAGACACAATCCCTATCCTCACACACTGCACAGTGAGTCAGACACAGTCCCCATCCACACACAGTCCTCAGTAAGACAGACACAATCCCCATTCATACAGAGTGCACAGTGAGACAGGTATAATCCCTATCCGCAGGCAGTGCACAGTGAGACAGACACAATCCCGATCCACACACAATGCATAGTGAGACAGATACAATCCCCATCCACAGACACTGCACAGTGAGACAGACACAATCCCAATCCACACACACTGCACAGTGAGACAGTCACAAGTCCCATCCACACACACTGCACAGTGAGACAGACACAATCCCCATCCACACACACTGCACAGTGAGACGGGCACATTCACCATCCACAGACAGTGCACAGTGAGACAGGCATAATCCCCATCCATACCCACTGCACTGTGAGACAGACACAATCCCGATTCACACACACTGTTCAGTGAGACAGACACAATCCCCATCCACACACACTGCACAGTGAGACAGACACAATCCCTATCCTCACACACTGCACAGCGAGGCAGACACAATCCCGATTCACACACACTGCACAGTGAGACAGGCACAATCCCCATCCACACACACTGCACAGTGAGACAGACACAATCCTCATCCACACACACTGCACAGTGAGACAGACACAATCCCGATTGACACACACTGCACAGTGAGAAAGATCAATCCCCACACCAACACTGCACTGTGAGACAGACACAATCCCCATCCACACACACTGCACAGTGAGAAAGACACAATCCCCATCCACACACAGTGCACAGTGAGACAGACACTATCCCTATCCCCACACACTCCACAGTTGAGACAGACAAAATCCCCATCCGCACACAGTGCACAGGGAGACAAGCACAATCCCCAACCACACACAGTGCGCAGTGAGACTGGCACAATCCCCGTACACACACACACACAGTGCACAGTGAGACAGACACAATTCCGATTCACACACACTGCACAGTAAGACAGACGCAATCTCCATCCACACACACTGCACAGTGAGACAGACACAATCCCCATCCACACACACTGCACAGTGAGACAGACACAATCCCGATTCACACACCCTGCACAGTGAGACTGGCACAATCCTTATCCTCACCCACTGCACAGTGAGACAGACACAATCCCTATCCACACACACTGCACAGTGAGACAGACACAATCCCCATCCACACACAGTGCACAGTGAGACAGGTACAATTCCCATCCACACACAGTGCACAGTGAGACAGGCACAATCCCCATCCACACACACTGCACAGTGAGACAGACACAATCCCCATCCACACACACTGCACAGTGAGACAGACACAATCCCTATCCTCACACACTGCACAGTGAGACAGACACAATCCCTATCCTCACACACTGCACAGTGAGTCAGACACAGTCCACATCCACACACAGTCCTCAGTAAGACAGACACAATCCCCATTCATACAGAGTGCACAGTGAGATAGGTATAATCCCTATCCGCACGCAGTGCACAGTAAGACACCCACAATCCCGATCCACACACATTGCACAGTGAGACAGACATAATCCCCATCCACACACAATGCACAGTGAGACAGACACAATCCCTATCCTCACACACTGCACAGTGAGTCAGACACAGTCCCCATCCACACACAGTCCTCAGTAAGACAGACACAATCCCCATTCATACAGAGTGCACAGTGAGATAGGTATAATCCCTATCCGCAGGCAGTGCACAGTGAGACAGACACAATCCCCATTCACAGACACTGCACAGTGAGACAGACACAATCTCAATCCACACACACTAGACAGTGTGACAGACACAATTCCTATCCCCACACACTGCACAGTGAGTCAGACACAAGTCCCATCCACACACACTGCACAGTGAGACAGACACAATCCCCATCCACACACACTGCACACTGAGAGAGACACAATCCCCATCCACACACACTGCACAGTGAGAAAGACACAAAACCTATCCCCACATACTGCACAGTGAGACAGACACAATCCCCATCCACACACACTGCACAGTGAGACAGACGCAATCGCGATTCACACACACTGCACAGTGAGACAGGCACAATCCCCATCCATACACACTGCACAGTGAGACAGACACACTCCCTATCCCCACACACTGCACAGTGAGACAGACACAATCCCCATCCACACACACTGCACAGTGAGACAGACACAATCCCGATTCACGCACACTGCACAGTGAGACAGACACAATCCCGATTCACGCACACTGCTCAGTGAGTCAGGAACAATCCCCATCCACACACAGTCCTCAGTAAGACAGACACAATCCACATTCACACAGAGTGCACTGTGAGACGGATATAATCCCCATCCGCACGCAGTGCACAGTGAGACAGACAAAATCCCGATCCACACACAGTGCACAGTGAGACAGACACAATCCCCATCCACACACACACTGCACAGTGAGACAGACACAATCCCCATCGACACACACTGCACACTGAGACAAACACAATCACCATTCACACACACTGCACAGTGAGACAGACACAATCCCCATCCACACACACTGCACAGTGAGTCAGGCACAATCCCCATCCACACACACTCAGCAGTAAGACAGACACAATCCCCATTCACACAGAGTGCACAGTGAGACAGATATAATCCCCATCCGCACGCAGTGCACAGTGAGACAAACACAATCCCGATCCACACACTGCACAGTGAGACAGACATAATCCCCATCCACACACAATGCACAGTGAGACAGATACAATCCCCATCCACAGACACTGCACAGTGAGACAGACACAATCCCAATCCACACACACAATGCACAGTGTGACAGACACAATCCCCAATCACACACGCAGCAAAGTGCGACAGACACAATCCCCATCCATGCACAGTGCACAGTGAGACAGGCACAATCTCCAACCACACACAGTGCTCACTAATACAGACACAATCCCCATCCACACACTGCACAGTGAGACAGGCACAATCCCCATACACACACACTACACAGTGAGATAGACACAAGTCCCATCCACACACACTGCACAGTGAGACAGGCACAATTCCCATCCACACACCCTGTACAGTAAGACAGACACAATCCCCATCCACGCACCCTGTACAGTGAGACAGGCACAATCCCCATCCACACACAGTGCACAGTGAGACAGGCACAATCCCCATCCACGCACCCTGTACAGTGAGACAGGCACAATCCCCATCCACACACAATGCACAGTGAGACCGGCACAATCCCCATCCACGCACCCTGTACAGTGAGACAGGCACAATCCCCATCCACGCACCCTGTACAGTGAGACAGGCACAATCCCCATCCTTACCCAATGAACAGTGAGACAGACACAATCCCGATTCACACACAATGCACAGTGAGACAGACAAAAGTCCCCATCCACACACACAGTGCACAGTGAGACAGGCACAATCCCCATCCACACACACTGCACAGTGAGACAGGCAGAATCCACATCCCCCCGCACTGCACAGTGAGAAAGACACAATCCCCATCCACCTCACAGTGCACAGTGAGACAGGCACAATCCCCATCCACACACAGTCCTCAGTAAGACAGACACAATCCCCATTCATACAGAGTGCACAGTGAGACAGGTATAATCCCTATCCGCACGCAGTGCACAGTGAGACAGACACAATCCCGATCCACACACATTGCACAGTGAGACAGACATAATCCCCATCCACACACAATGCACAGTGAGACAGATATAATCCCCATCCACAGACACTGCACAGTGAGACAGACACAATCCCAATCCACACACACCAGACAGTGTGACAGACACAATCCCTATCCCCACACACTGAACAGTGAGACAGACACAATCCCCAACCACACACGCAGCAAAGTGCGACAGACACAATCCCCATCCATGCACAGTGCACAGTGAGACAGGCGCAAACCCCAACTACAAACACTGCACAGTGAGATAGACACATTCCCTATCTCCACACACTGCACAGTGAGACAGACACAATCCCCTCCTCACACACTGCACAGTGACACAGACACAAACCCCATCCACACACACTGCACAGTGAGACAGACACAATCCCCATCCACACACACTGCACACTGAGAGAGACACAATCCCCATCCACACACAGTGCACAGTGAGACAGACACAATCCCCATCCCCACACACTGCACAGTGAGACAGACACAAGTCCCATCCACACACACTGCACAGTGAGACAGACACAATCCCCATCAACACACACTGCACAGTCAGACAGACACAATCCCCAACCACACACGCAGCAAAGTGCGACAGACACAATCCCCATCCACACACAGTGCACAGTGAGACAGGCACAATCTCCATCCACACCCACTGCACAGTGAGACAGGCACAATCCCCATCCACACACACTGCACAGTGAGACAGACACAATCCCCATCCACACACAGTACACAGTTTAACTGGCACAATCGTCATCCACACGCAGTTCACAGTGAGACAGTAACAACCCCATCCTCACACACTGCACAGTGAGACAGGCAGAATCCCCATCCACACACACTGCACAGTGAGATAGACACAAGTCCCATCCACACACAGTGCACAGTGAGACAGACAGAATCCCCATCCACACACACTGCACAGTGAGATAGACACAAGTCCCATCCACACACAGTGCACAGTGAGACAGACAGAATCCCCTTCCACACACACTGCACAGTGAGACAGGCACAATCCCCATCCACGCACCCTGTACAGTGAGACAGGCACAATCCCCATCCACACACAGTGCACAGTGAGACAGGCACAATCCCCATCCACGCACCCTGTACAGTGAGACAGGCACAATCCCCATCCACGCACCCTGTACAGTGAGACAGGCACAATCCCCATCCACGCACCCTGTACAGTGAGACAGGCACAATCCCCATCCACGCACCCTGTACAGTGAGACAGGCACAATCCCCATCCACGCACCCTGTACAGTGAGATAGACACAATCCCGATCCACACACAGTGCACAGTGAGACAGGCACAATCCTCATCCACACCCCCTGTACAGTGAGACAGGCACAATCCCCATCCTTACCCAATGAACAGTGAGACAGACACAATCCCGATTCACACACAATGCACAGTGAGACAGACAAAATCCCCATCCACACACAGTGCACAGTGAGACAGGCACAATCCCCATCCACACACACTGCACAGTGAGACAGGCACAATCCACATCCCCCCGCACTGCACAGTGAGATAGACACAATCCCCATCCACACACACTGCACAGTGAGACAGGCACAATCCCCATCCACGCACATTATACAGTGAGACAGGCACATTCCCCATCCTTACCCACTGAACAGTGAGACAGACACAATCCCAATTCACACACAATGCACAGTGAGACAGACACAATCCCTATCCACACACAGTGCACAGTGAGACAGGCACAATCTCCATCCACACACAGTGCACAGTGAGACAGGCACAATCCCTATCCTCACCCTCTGCACAGTGAGACAGACACAATCCCGATCCACACACTGCACAGTGAGACAGACACAATCCCCATCCACACACAGTACACAGTTTAACCCGCACAATCGCCATCCACACGCAGTTCACAGTGAGACAGTAACAACCCCATCCTCACACACTGCACAGTGAGACAGGCACAATCCCCATCCACACACAGTGCACAGTGAGACAGACATAAGCCCCATCCACACACACTGCACAGTGAGATAGACACAAACCCCATCCACACACAGTGCACAGTGAGACAGGCACAATTCCGATCCACACACACACTGCACAGTGAGACAGACAGAATCCCCATCCACACACACTGCACAGTGAGATAGGCACAATCCCCAACCACACACACTGCACAGTGAAACAGGCACAATCCCCATCCACACAAACAGCACAGTGAGACTGACACAATCCCCATCCACACACACTGCACAGTGAGACAGACACAATCCCGATTCACACACACTGCACAGTGAGACAGACACAATCCCCATCCACACAAACAGCACAGTGAGACAGACACAATCCCGATTCACACACACTGCACAGTGAGAAAGATCAATCCCCATCCACACACACTGCACAGTGTGACAGACACAATCCCTATCCACACGCACTGCACTGTGAGACAGACACAATCCCGATTCACACACACTGCACAGTGAGAAAGATCAATCCCCATCCACACACAGTGCACAGTGAGACAAGCACAATCCCCAACCACACACAGTGCTCAGTGAGACAGACACAATCCCGATTCACACACACTGCACAGTGAGACTGGCACAATCCCCGTACACACACAGTGCACAGTGAGACAGACACAATTCCGATTCACACACACTGCACAGTAAGACAGACGCAATCCCCATCCACACACACTGCACAGTGAGACAGACACAATCCCGATTCACACACCCTGCACAGTGAGACTGGCACAATCCCTATCCTCACCCACTGCACAGTGAGACAGACACAATCCCTATCCACACACATTGCACAGTGAGATAGACACAATTCCCTTCCACACCCACTGCACATTGAGATAGACACAATCCCCATCCACACACAGTGCACAGTGAGACAGGTACAATTCCCATCCACACACAGTGCACAGTGAGACAGGCACAATCCCCATCCACACACACTGCACAGAGAGACAGACACAATCCCGATTCACACACACTGCACAGTGAGACAGACACAGTCCCCATCCACACACACTGCACAGTGAGACAGACACAATCCCGATTCACACACACTGCACAGTGAGACATGCACAATCCCCATCCACACACACTGCACAGTGAGACAGACACAATCCTCATCCACACACACTGCACAGTGAGACAGACACAATCCCGATTGACACACACTGCACAGTGAGAAAGATCACTCCCCACACACACACTGCACTGTGAGACAGACAAAATCCCGATTCACACACACTGCACAGTGAGACAGACAATATCCCTATCCCCACACACTCCACAGTTGAGAAAGACAAAATCCCCATCCGCACACAGTGCACAGTGAGACTGGCACAATCCCCGTACACACACACAGTACACAGTGAGACAGACACAATTCCGATTCACACACACTGCACAGTAAGACAGACGCAATCCCCATCCACACACACTGCACAGTGAGACAGACACAATCCCCATCCACACACACTGCACAGTGAGACAGACACAATCCCGATTCACACACCCTGCACAGTGAGACTGGCACAATCCTTATCCTCACCCACTGCACAGTGTGACAGACACAATCCCTATCCACACACACTGCACAGTGAGACAGACACAATCCCCATCCACACACAGTGCACAGTGAGACAGGTACAATTCCCATCCACACACAGTGCACAGTGAGACAGGCACAATCCCCATCCACACACACTGCACAGTGAGACAGACACAATCCCCATCCACACACAGTCCTCAGTAAGACAGACACAATCCCCATCCACACACAGTCCTCAGTAAGACAGACACAATCCCCATTCATACAGAGTGCACAGTGAGACAGGTATAATCCCTATCCGCAGGCAGTGCACAGTGAGACAGACACAATCCCGATCCACACACAATGCATAGTGAGACAGATACAATCCCCATCCACAGACACTGCACAGTGAGACAGACACAATCCCAATCCACACACACTGCACAGTGAGACAGTCACAAGTCCCATCCACACACACTGCACAGTGAGACAGACACAATCCCCATCCACACACACTGCACAGTGAGACGGGCACATTCACCATCCACAGACAGTGCACAGTGAGACAGGCATAATCCCCATCCATACCCACTGCACTGTGAGACAGACACAATCCCGATTCACACACACTGTTCAGTGAGACAGACACAATCCCCATCCACACACACTGCACAG
Source organism: Chiloscyllium plagiosum (assembly GCF_037043375.1). Lineage (NCBI taxonomy): Eukaryota > Metazoa > Chordata > Chondrichthyes > Orectolobiformes > Hemiscylliidae > Chiloscyllium > Chiloscyllium plagiosum. Next base: position 57,452,605 of record NW_028270173.1, read on the forward strand.
TGAGACAGACACAATCCCTATCCTCACACACTGCACAGCGAGGCAGACACAATCCCGATTCACACACACTGCACAGTGAGACAGGCACAATCCCCATCCACACACACTGCACAGTGAGACAGACACAATCCTCATCCACACACACTGCACAGTGAGACAGACACAATCCCGATTGACACACACTGCACAGTGAGAAAGATCAATCCCCACACCAACACTGCACTGTGAGACAGACACAATCCCCATCCACACACACTGCACAGTGAGAAAGACACAATCCCCATCCACACACAGTGCACAGTGAGACAGACACTATCCCTATCCCCACACACTCCACAGTTGAGACAGACAAAATCCCCATCCGCACACAGTGCACAGGGAGACAAGCACAATCCCCAACCACACACAGTGCGCAGTGAGACTGGCACAATCCCCGTACACACACACACACAGTGCACAGTGAGACAGACACAATTCCGATTCACACACACTGCACAGTAAGACAGACGCAATCTCCATCCACACACACTGCACAGTGAGACAGACACAATCCCCATCCACACACACTGCACAGTGAGACAGACACAATCCCGATTCACACACCCTGCACAGTGAGACTGGCACAATCCTTATCCTCACCCACTGCACAGTGAGACAGACACAATCCCTATCCACACACACTGCACAGTGAGACAGACACAATCCCCATCCACACACAGTGCACAGTGAGACAGGTACAATTCCCATCCACACACAGTGCACAGTGAGACAGGCACAATCCCCATCCACACACACTGCACAGTGAGACAGACACAATCCCCATCCACACACACTGCACAGTGAGACAGACACAATCCCTATCCTCACACACTGCACAGTGAGACAGACACAATCCCTATCCTCACACACTGCACAGTGAGTCAGACACAGTCCACATCCACACACAGTCCTCAGTAAGACAGACACAATCCCCATTCATACAGAGTGCACAGTGAGATAGGTATAATCCCTATCCGCACGCAGTGCACAGTAAGACACCCACAATCCCGATCCACACACATTGCACAGTGAGACAGACATAATCCCCATCCACACACAATGCACAGTGAGACAGACACAATCCCTATCCTCACACACTGCACAGTGAGTCAGACACAGTCCCCATCCACACACAGTCCTCAGTAAGACAGACACAATCCCCATTCATACAGAGTGCACAGTGAGATAGGTATAATCCCTATCCGCAGGCAGTGCACAGTGAGACAGACACAATCCCCATTCACAGACACTGCACAGTGAGACAGACACAATCTCAATCCACACACACTAGACAGTGTGACAGACACAATTCCTATCCCCACACACTGCACAGTGAGTCAGACACAAGTCCCATCCACACACACTGCACAGTGAGACAGACACAATCCCCATCCACACACACTGCACACTGAGAGAGACACAATCCCCATCCACACACACTGCACAGTGAGAAAGACACAATCCCTATCCACACACAGTGCACAGTGAGACAGACACAAAACCTATCCCCACATACTGCACAGTGAGACAGACACAATCCCCATCCACACACACTGCACAGTGAGACAGACGCAATCGCGATTCACACACACTGCACAGTGAGACAGGCACAATCCCCATCCATACACACTGCACAGTGAGACAGACACACTCCCTATCCCCACACACTGCACAGTGAGACAGACACAATCCCCATCCACACACACTGCACAGTGAGACAGACACAATCCCGATTCACGCACACTGCACAGTGAGACAGACACAATCCCGATTCACGCACACTGCTCAGTGAGTCAGGAACAATCCCCATCCACACACAGTCCTCAGTAAGACAGACACAATCCACATTCACACAGAGTGCACTGTGAGACGGATATAATCCCCATCCGCACGCAGTGCACAGTGAGACAGACAAAATCCCGATCCACACACAGTGCACAGTGAGACAGACACAATCCCCATCCACACACACACTGCACAGTGAGACAGACACAATCCCTATCCACACACACTGCACAGTGAGACAGACACAATCCCCATCCACACACACTGCACAGTGAGACAGACACAATCCCCATCCACACACACTGCACAGTGAGACAGACACAATCCCTATCCTCACACACTGCACAGTGAGTCAGACACAGTCCCCATCCACACACAGTCCTCAGTAAGACAGACACAATCCCCATTCATACAGAGTGCACAGTGAGACAGGTATAATCCCTATCCGCAGGCAGTGCACAGTGAGACAGACACAATCCCGATCCACACACAATGCATAGTGAGACAGATACAATCCCCATCCACAGACACTGCACAGTGAGACAGACACAATCCCAATCCACACACACTGCACAGTGAGACAGTCACAAGTCCCATCCACACACACTGCACAGTGAGACAGACACAATCCCCATCCACACACACTGCACAGTGAGACGGGCACATTCACCATCCACAGACAGTGCACAGTGAGACAGGCATAATCCCCATCCATACCCACTGCACTGTGAGACAGACACAATCCCGATTCACACACACTGTTCAGTGAGACAGACACAATCCCCATCCACACACACTGCACAGTGAGACAGACACAATCCCTATCCTCACACACTGCACAGCGAGGCAGACACAATCCCGATTCACACACACTGCACAGTGAGACAGGCACAATCCCCATCCACACACACTGCACAGTGAGACAGACACAATCCTCATCCACACACACTGCACAGTGAGACAGACACAATCCCGATTGACACACACTGCACAGTGAGAAAGATCAATCCCCACACCAACACTGCACTGTGAGACAGACACAATCCCCATCCACACACACTGCACAGTGAGAAAGACACAATCCCCATCCACACACAGTGCACAGTGAGACAGACACTATCCCTATCCCCACACACTCCACAGTTGAGACAGACAAAATCCCCATCCGCACACAGTGCACAGGGAGACAAGCACAATCCCCAACCACACACAGTGCGCAGTGAGACTGGCACAATCCCCGTACACACACACACACAGTGCACAGTGAGACAGACACAATTCCGATTCACACACACTGCACAGTAAGACAGACGCAATCTCCATCCACACACACTGCACAGTGAGACAGACACAATCCCCATCCACACACACTGCACAGTGAGACAGACACAATCCCGATTCACACACCCTGCACAGTGAGACTGGCACAATCCTTATCCTCACCCACTGCACAGTGAGACAGACACAATCCCTATCCACACACACTGCACAGTGAGACAGACACAATCCCCATCCACACACAGTGCACAGTGAGACAGGTACAATTCCCATCCACACACAGTGCACAGTGAGACAGGCACAATCCCCATCCACACACACTGCACAGTGAGACAGACACAATCCCCATCCACACACACTGCACAGTGAGACAGACACAATCCCTATCCTCACACACTGCACAGTGAGACAGACACAATCCCTATCCTCACACACTGCACAGTGAGTCAGACACAGTCCACATCCACACACAGTCCTCAGTAAGACAGACACAATCCCCATTCATACAGAGTGCACAGTGAGATAGGTATAATCCCTATCCGCACGCAGTGCACAGTAAGACACCCACAATCCCGATCCACACACATTGCACAGTGAGACAGACATAATCCCCATCCACACACAATGCACAGTGAGACAGACACAATCCCTATCCTCACACACTGCACAGTGAGTCAGACACAGTCCCCATCCACACACAGTCCTCAGTAAGACAGACACAATCCCCATTCATACAGAGTGCACAGTGAGATAGGTATAATCCCTATCCGCAGGCAGTGCACAGTGAGACAGACACAATCCCCATTCACAGACACTGCACAGTGAGACAGACACAATCTCAATCCACACACACTAGACAGTGTGACAGACACAATTCCTATCCCCACACACTGCACAGTGAGTCAGACACAAGTCCCATCCACACACACTGCACAGTGAGACAGACACAATCCCCATCCACACACACTGCACACTGAGAGAGACACAATCCCCATCCACACACACTGCACAGTGAGAAAGACACAATCCCTATCCACACACAGTGCACAGTGAGACAGACACAAAACCTATCCCCACATACTGCACAGTGAGACAGACACAATCCCCATCCACACACACTGCACAGTGAGACAGACGCAATCGCGATTCACACACACTGCACAGTGAGACAGGCACAATCCCCATCCATACACACTGCACAGTGAGACAGACACACTCCCTATCCCCACACACTGCACAGTGAGACAGACACAATCCCCATCCACACACACTGCACAGTGAGACAGACACAATCCCGATTCACGCACACTGCACAGTGAGACAGACACAATCCCGATTCACGCACACTGCTCAGTGAGTCAGGAACAATCCCCATCCACACACAGTCCTCAGTAAGACAGACACAATCCACATTCACACAGAGTGCACTGTGAGACGGATATAATCCCCATCCGCACGCAGTGCACAGTGAGACAGACAAAATCCCGATCCACACACAGTGCACAGTGAGACAGACACAATCCCCATCCACACACACACTGCACAGTGAGACAGACACAATCCCCATCGACACACACTGCACACTGAGACAAACACAATCACCATTCACACACACTGCACAGTGAGACAGACACAATCCCCATCCACACACACTGCACAGTGAGTCAGGCACAATCCCCATCCACACACACTCAGCAGTAAGACAGACACAATCCCCATTCACACAGAGTGCACAGTGAGACAGATATAATCCCCATCCGCACGCAGTGCACAGTGAGACAAACACAATCCCGATCCACACACTGCACAGTGAGACAGACATAATCCCCATCCACACACAATGCACAGTGAGACAGATACAATCCCCATCCACAGACACTGCACAGTGAGACAGACACAATCCCAATCCACACACACAATGCACAGTGTGACAGACACAATCCCCAATCACACACGCAGCAAAGTGCGACAGACACAATCCCCATCCATGCACAGTGCACAGTGAGACAGGCACAATCTCCAACCACACACAGTGCTCACTAATACAGACACAATCCCCATCCACACACTGCACAGTGAGACAGGCACAATCCCCATACACACACACTACACAGTGAGATAGACACAAGTCCCATCCACACACACTGCACAGTGAGACAGGCACAATTCCCATCCACACACCCTGTACAGTAAGACAGACACAATCCCCATCCACGCACCCTGTACAGTGAGACAGGCACAATCCCCATCCACACACAGTGCACAGTGAGACAGGCACAATCCCCATCCACGCACCCTGTACAGTGAGACAGGCACAATCCCCATCCACACACAATGCACAGTGAGACCGGCACAATCCCCATCCACGCACCCTGTACAGTGAGACAGGCACAATCCCCATCCACGCACCCTGTACAGTGAGACAGGCACAATCCCCATCCTTACCCAATGAACAGTGAGACAGACACAATCCCGATTCACACACAATGCACAGTGAGACAGACAAAAGTCCCCATCCACACACACAGTGCACAGTGAGACAGGCACAATCCCCATCCACACACACTGCACAGTGAGACAGGCAGAATCCACATCCCCCCGCACTGCACAGTGAGATAGACACAATCCCCATCCACCTCACAGTGCACAGTGAGACAGGCACAATCCCCATCCACACACAGTCCTCAGTAAGACAGACACAATCCCCATTCATACAGAGTGCACAGTGAGACAGGTATAATCCCTATCCGCACGCAGTGCACAGTGAGACAGACACAATCCCGATCCACACACATTGCACAGTGAGACAGACATAATCCCCATCCACACACAATGCACAGTGAGACAGATATAATCCCCATCCACAGACACTGCACAGTGAGACAGACACAATCCCAATCCACACACACCAGACAGTGTGACAGACACAATCCCTATCCCCACACACTGAACAGTGAGACAGACACAATCCCCAACCACACACGCAGCAAAGTGCGACAGACACAATCCCCATCCATGCACAGTGCACAGTGAGACAGGCGCAAACCCCAACTACAAACACTGCACAGTGAGATAGACACATTCCCTATCCCCACACACTGCACAGTGAGACAGACACAATCCCCTCCTCACACACTGCACAGTGACACAGACACAAACCCCATCCACACACACTGCACAGTGAGACAGACACAATCCCCATCCACACACACTGCACACTGAGAGAGACACAATCCCCATCCACACACAGTGCACAGTGAGACAGACACAATCCCCATCCCCACACACTGCACAGTGAGACAGACACAAGTCCCATCCACACACACTGCACAGTGAGACAGACACAATCCCCATCAACACACACTGCACAGTCAGACAGACACAATCCCCAACCACACACGCAGCAAAGTGCGACAGACACAATCCCCATCCACACACAGTGCACAGTGAGACAGGCACAATCTCCATCCACACCCACTGCACAGTGAGACAGGCACAATCCCCATCCACACACACTGCACAGTGAGACAGACACAATCCCCATCCACACACAGTACACAGTTTAACTGGCACAATCGTCATCCACACGCAGTTCACAGTGAGACAGTAACAAACCCATCCTCACACACTGCACAGTGAGACAGGCAGAATCCCCATCCACACACAGTGCACAGTGAGACAGACATAAGCCCCATCCACACACACTGCACAGTGAGATAGACACAAGTCCCATCCACACACAGTGCACAGTGAGACAGACAGAATCCCCATCCACACACACTGCACAGTGAGACAGGCACAATCCCCATCCACGCACCCTGTACAGTGAGACAGGCACAATCCCCATCCACACACAGTGCACAGTGAGACAGGCACAATCCCCATCCATGCACCCTGTACAGTGAGACAGGCACAATCCCCATCCACACACAGTGCACAGTGAGACAGGCACAATCCCCATCCACGCACCCTGTACAGTGAGACAGGCACAATCCCCATCCACGCACCCTGTACAGTGAGACAGGCACAATCCCCATCCACGCACCCTGTACAGTGAGACAGGCACAATCCCCATCCACGCACCCTGTACAGTGAGACAGGCACAATCCCCATCCACGCACCCTGTACAGTGAGATAGACACAATCCCGATCCACACACAGTGCACAGTGAGACAGGCACAATCCTCATCCACACCCCCTGTACAGTGAGACAGGCACAATCCCCATCCTTACCCAATGAACAGTGAGACAGACACAATCCCGATTCACACACAATGCACAGTGAGACAGACAAAATCCCCATCCACACACAGTGCACAGTGAGACAGGCACAATCCCCATCCACACACACTGCACAGTGAGACAGGCACAATCCACATCCCCCCGCACTGCACAGTGAGATAGACACAATCCCCATCCACACACACTGCACAGTGAGACAGGCACAATCCCCATCCACGCACATTATACAGTGAGACAGGCACATTCCCCATCCTTACCCACTGAACAGTGAGACAGACACAATCCCAATTCACACACAATGCACAGTGAGACAGACACAATCCCTATCCACACACAGTGCACAGTGAGACAGGCACAATCTCCATCCACACACAGTGCACAGTGAGACAGGCACAATTCCTATCCTCACCCTCTGCACAGTGAGACAGACACAATCCCGATCCACACACTGCACAGTGAGACAGACACAATCCCCATCCACACACAGTACACAGTTTAACCCGCACAATCGCCATCCACACGCAGTTCACAGTGAGACAGTAACAACCCCATCCTCACACACTGCACAGTGAGACAGGCACAATCCCCATCCACACACAGTGCACAGTGAGACAGACATAAGCCCCATCCACACACACTGCACAGTGAGATAGACACAAACCCCATCCACACACAGTGCACAGTGAGACAGGCACAATTCCGATCCACACACACACTGCACAGTGAGACAGACAGAATCCCCATCCACACACACTGCACAGTGAGACAGGCACAATCCCCAACCACACACACTGCACAGTGATACAGGCACAATCCCCATCCACACACACTGCACAGTGAGACAGACACAACCCCATCCGCAGAAAGTGCACAGTGAGACAAACATAATCCCAATCCACACATACTGCACAGTGTGACAGGCACATAGAACATAGAACATAGAACATAGAACAATACAGCACAGAACAGGCCCTTCGGCCCACGATGTTGTGCCGAACTTCTAACCTAGATTAAGTACCCATCCATGTACCTATCCAAATGCCGCTTAAAGGTCGCCAATGATTCCGACTCCACCACTCCCACGGGCAGCGCATTCCATGCCCCCACCACTCTCTGGGTAAAGAACCCACCCCTGACATCTCCCCTATACCTTCCACCCTTCACCTTAAATTTATGTCCCCTTGTAACACTCTGTTGTACCTGGGGAAAAAGTTTCTGACTGTCTACTCTATCTATTCCTCTGATCATCTTATAAACCTCTATCAAGTCACCCCTCATCCTTCGCCGTTCCAACGAGAAAAGGCCGAGAACTCTCAACCTATCCTCGTACGACTTCCTCTCCATTCCAGGCAACATCCTGGTAAATCTTCTCTGCACCCTCTCCAAAGCTTCCACATCTTTCCTATAGTGAGGCGACCAGAACTGCACACAGTACTCCAACTGTGGCCTAACCAAAGTCCTGTACAGCTGCAACATCACTTCACGACTCTTGAATTCAATCCCTCTGCTAATGAACGATAATACTCCATAGGCCTTCTTACAAACTCTATCCACCTGAGTGGCAACCTTCAAAGATCTATGTACATAGACCCCAAGATCCCTCTGTTCCTCCACCTGACTAAGAACCCTACCATTAACCCTGTATTCCGCATTCTTATTTGTTCTTCCAAAATGGACAACCTCACACTTGGCAGGGTTGAACTCCATCTGCCACTCCTCAGCCCAGCTCTGCATCATATCTAAGTCCCTCTGCAGCCGACAACAGCCCTCCTCACTGTCCACAACTCCACCTATCTTCGTATCATCTGCAAATTTACTGACCCACCCTTCGACTCCCTCATCTAAGTCATTAATAAAAATTACAAACAGCAGAGGACCCAGAACTGATCCCTGCGGAACTCCACTTGTAACTGGGCTCCAGGCTGAGTATTTACCATCTACCACCACTCTCTGCCTTCGACCGGTTAGCCAGTTTTCTATCCAATTGGCCAAATTTCCCTCTATCCCATGCCTCCTGACTTTCCGCATAAGCCTACCATGGGGAACCTTATCAAATGCCTTACTGAAATCCATGTACACTACATCCACTGCTCTTCCCTCATCCACATGCTTGGTCACCTCCTCGAAGAATTCAATAAGACTTGTAAGGCAAGACCTACCCTTCACAAATCCGTGCTGGCTGTCCCTAATCAAGCAGTGTCTTTCCAGATACTCATAAATCCTATCCCTCAGTACCCTTTCCATTACTTTGCCTACCACAGAAGTAAGACTAACAGGCCTGTAATTCCCGGGGTTATCCCTATTCCCTTTTTTGAACAGGGGCACAACATTCGCTACTCTCCAGTCCCCTGGTACCACCCCCTTTGCCAGTGAAGACGAGAAGATCATTGCCAACGGTACTGCAATTTCCTCTCTTGCTTCCCACATAATCCTAGGATATATCCCGTCAGGCCCGGGGGACTTGTCTATCCTCAAGTTGTTCAAAATGTCCAACACATCTTCCTTTCTAACAGGTATCTCTTCTAGCTTACCAGTCCATTTCACACTCTCCTCTTCTACAATACGGTCCCTCTCGTTCGTAAATACTGAAGAGAAGTACTTGTTCAAGACCTCTCCTATCTCTTCCGACTCAATACACAGTCTCCCACTACTGTCCTTGATCGGACCTACCCTCGTTCTCGTCATTCTCTGGTTTCTCACATACGCATAAAATGCCTTGGGGTTATCCTTGATCCTATCCGCCAACGATTTTTCATGCCCTCTCTTAGCTCTCCTAATCCCTTTCTTCAGGTCCCTTCTGGCTATCCTGTATCCCTCCACTGCTCTGTCTGAATCCTGTTTCCTCAACCTTATGTAAGCCTCCTTCTTCCTCTTTACCAGACATTCAACCTCTCTCGTCAACCAAGGCTCCCTCACACGACCATTTCTTTCCTGCCTGATAGGTACATACATATCATGGACACGTCGTATCTGCTCTTTGAAAAAGTTCCACATTTCCACCACATCCTTCCCTGACAGCCTATGCTCCCAACGTATGCTCCTCAAATCCTGCCTTACAGCATCGTAATTTCCCTTCCCCCAATTATAAAATCTACCTTGTTGTGCGCACCTATCTCTCTCCATAACCAAGGTGAAAGTCACAGAATTGTGGTCACCATCACCAAAATGTTCACCCACTAACAAGCCCACCACTTGTCCCGGTTCATTACCGAGTACCAAATCCAATATGGCCTCCCCTCTGGTTGGACAATCTACATACTGCGTTAGAAAAGCTTCCTGGACACACTGCACAAACACCGCCCCATCCAATCTACTTGATCTAAAGAGCTTCCAATCAATATTTGGGAAGTTGAAGTCGCCCATGACTACGACCCTGTGGCTTCTGCACCTTTCCAAAATCTGTTTCCCAATCTGTTTCTCCACATCTCTGCTGCTATTGGGGGGCCTATAGTAAACACCCAACAAGGTGACTGCACCTTTCCTATTTCTGACTTCAGCCCATACTACCTCCAGAGGCAGATCCCCCTCAAACTTCCTTTCTGCAGCCGTTATACCATTTCTAATTAGCAATGCCACCCCCCCTCCTTTTTTCCCACCCTCCCTAATCTTACTGAAACACCTGTAACCAGGAACCTCCAACAACCATTCCTGTCCCTCTTCTATCCACGTTTCCGTGAGACAGGCACAATCCCCATCCACGCACACAGTGCACAGTGAGACAGACACAATCCCGATTCACACACACTGCACAGTGAGACAGACACAATCCCCATCCACACACAGTACACAGTGAGGTAGACACAATCCCCATCCACACACAGTGCACAGTGAGACAGACATTATCCCCATCCACACACACACTGCACAGTGAGACAGACACAATCCCCATCCACACACAGTACACAGTGAGGTAGACACAATCCCCATCCACACACAGTGCACACTAATACAGACACAATCCCCATCCACACACTGCACAGTGAGACAGGCACAATCCCCATCCACACACACTGCACAGTGAGACAGACACAATCCCCATCCACGCACCCTGTACAGTGAGACAGGCACAATCCCCATCCACACACAGTGCACAGTGAGACAGGCACAATCCCCATCCACGCACCCTGTACAGTGAGACAGGCACAATCCCCATCCACACACAGTGCACAGTGAGACAGGCACAATCCCCATCCATGCACCCTGTACAGTGAGACAGGCACAATCCCCATCCTTACCCAATGAACAGTGAGACAGACACAATCCCAATTCACACACAATGCACAGTGAGACAGACAAAATCCCCATCCACACACGGTGCACAGTGAGACTGGTAGAATCCCCATCCACACACACTGCACAGTGAGACAGACACAATCCCCATCCACACACAGTGCACAGTGAGACAGGCACAACCCCATCCACAGAAAGTGCACAGTGAGACAGGCACAATCCCCATCCACGCACACAGTGCACAGTGAGACAGACACAATCCCGATTCACACACACTGCACAGTGAGACAGACACAATCCCCATCCACACACAGTACACAGTGAGGTAGACACAATCCCCATCCACACACAGTGCACAGTGAGACAGACATTATCCCCATCCACACACACACTGCACAGTGAGACAGACACAATCCCCATCCACACACAGTGCACAGTGAGACAGACATTATCCCAATCCACACACACACTGCACAGTGAGAGAGACACAATCCCCATCCACACACACTGCACAGTGAGATAGACACAATCCCCAACCACACACAGTACACAGTGAGGTAGACACAATCCCCATCCACACACAGTGCACAGTGAGACAGACATTATCCCCATCCACACACACACTGCACAGTGAGAGAGACACAATCCCCATCTACACACACTGCACAGTGAGACAGACACAATCCCTATCCACACACAGACTGCACAATGAGACTGATACAATCCCCATCCGCACACACACTGCACAGTGAGGCAGAGAGAATTCCCATCCACACACACTGCACAGTTAGACAGACACAATCCCTATCCTCACACACTGCACAGTGAGATAGGCACAACCTCATCCACAGAAAGTGCACAGTGAGAGAGACATAATCCTAATCCATACATACTGCACAGTGACACAGACAAAATCCCCATCCACACACTGCACAGTGAGACAGGCACAATCCCTATCCTCACCCACTGCACAGTGAGACAGACACAATCACGGTCCACGCACAGTGCACAGTGAGACAGACACAATCCCCATCCACACACAGTGCACAGTGAGACAGGCACAATCTCCATCCACACACAGTGCACAGTGAGACAGGCACAATCCCTATCCTCACCCTCTGCACAGTGAGACAGACACAATTCCGATCCACACACACTGCACAGTGAGACAGGCACAATCGCCATCCACACGCAGTTCACAGTGAGACAGTAACAACCCCATCCTCACACACTGCACAGTGAGACAGGCAGAATCCCCATCCACACACAGTGCACAGTGAGACAGACATAAGCCCCATCCACACACACTGCACAGTGAGATAGACACAAGTCCCATCCACACACATTGTACAGAGAGACAGACACAATCCCCATCCACACACAGTGCACAGTGAGACAGGCACAATTCCCATCCACACACACACTACACAGTGAGACAGACAGAATCCCCATCCACACACACTGCACAGTGAGACAGGCACAATCCCCATCCACGCACCCTGTACAGTGAGACAGGCACAATCCCCATCCACACACAGCGCACAGTGAGACAGGCACAATCCCCATCCACACACACCGCACAGTGAGACAGGCACCATCCTGATTCACACACAATGCACAGTGAGACAGACAAAATCCCCATCCACACACGGTGCACAGTGAGACTGGTAGAATCCCCATCCACACCCACTGCACAGTGAGACAGCCACAACCCCATCCACAGAAAGTGCACAGTGAGACAGGCACAATCCCCATCCACGCACACAGTGCACAGTGAGACAGACACAATCCCCATCCACACACAGTGCACACTGAGACAGGCACAATCCCCATCCACGCACAGTGTACAGTGAGACAGGCACATTCCCCATCCTTACCCAATGAACAGTGAGACAGACACAATCCCAATTCACACACGATGCACAGTGAGACAGACACAATCCCCATCCACACACAGTGCACAGTGAGACAGGCACAATCTCCATCCACACACAGTACACAGTTTAACCGGCACAATCGCCATCCACACGCAGATCACAGTGAGACAGTAACAACCACATCCTCACACACTGCACAGTGAGACAGGCACAATCCCTATCCACACACACTGCACAGTGAGACAGACACAATCCCTATCCACACACATTGCACAGTGAGACAGACACAATCCCCATCCACACACAGTGCACAGTGAGACAGACACAATCCCTATCCACACCCACTGCACAGTGAGACAGACACAATCCCCATCCACACACTCTGCACATTGAGATAGGCACAATCCCCATCCACACACAGTGCACAGTGAGACAGACACAAGCCCCATCCACACACACTGCACAGTGAGATAGACACAAGTCCCATCCACACACATTGCACAGAGAGACAGACACAATCCCCATCCACACACAGTGCACAGTGAGACAGACACACACCCCATCCACACACACTGCACAGTGAGATAGACACAAGTCCCAACCACACACATTGCACAGTGAGACAGACACAATCCCCATCCACACACAGTGCACAGTGAGACATGCACAATTCCCATCCACACACACACTGCACAGTGAGACAGACAGAATCCCCATCCACACACACTGCACAGTGAGACAGGCACAATCCTCATCCACACACACTGCACAGTGAGACAGGCACAATTCCCATCCACACACACACTGCACTGCGAGACAGACACAATCCCCATCCACACCCACTGCACAGTCATACAGACACAATCTCCATCCACACGCACAGTGCTCAGTAAAACAGACACAATCCCCATCCACAGACAGTGCACAGTGAGTCAGACAAAATCCCCCTCCACACACACAGCACAGTGAGACAGACACACTCCCCATCCACACACAATGCATAGTGAGACACTCAAAATCCCCATCAACACACACAGCACAGTGAGACAGACACACTCCCCATCCACACACAATGCATAGTGAGACACTCAAAATCCCCATCAACACACACAGCACAGTGAGACAGGCACAATCCCCATCCATACACACTGCACAGTGAGACAGACACAATCCCCATCCACACACACTGCACAGTTAGACAGACACAATCCCTATCACCAAACACTGCACAGTGAGACAGGCACAATCCCCATCCACACACAGTGCACAGTGAGACAGGCACAATCCCTATCCTCACCCTCTGCACAGTGAGACAGACACAATCCCGATCCACACACACACTGCACAGTGAGACAGACACAATCCCCATCCACACACAGTGCACAGTTTCACCGGAACAATCGCCATCCACACGCAGTTCACAGTGAGACAGGCACAACCCCATCCTCACACACTACACAGTGAGACAGGTACAATACCCATCCACACACACTGCACAGTGAGACAGACACAATCCCGATTCACACACACTGCACAGCGAGACAGGCACAATCCCCATTCATACACACTGCACAGTGAGACAGACACACTCCCTATCCCCACACACTGCACAGTGAGACAGACACAATCCCCATCCACACACACTGCACAGTGAGACAGACACAATCCCGATTCATGCACACTGCTCAGGGAGACAGGCACAATCCCCATCCACGCACCCAGTGCAGTGAGACAGGCACAATCCCCATCCACGCACCCTGTACAGTGAGACAGGCACATTCCCCATCCACACACAGTGCACAGTGAGACAGGCACAATCCCCATCCACGCACCCTGTACAGTGAGATAGACACAATCCCCATCCACACACAGTGCACAGTGAGACAGGCACAATCCCCATCCACGCACCCTGTACAGTGAGATAGACACAATCCCCATCCACACACAGTGCACAGTGAGACAGGCACAATCCCCATCCACGCACCCTGTACAGTGACACAGGCACATTCCCCATCCTTACCCACTGAACAGTGAGACAGACACAATCCCCATCCACACACAGTACACAGTTTAACCGGCACAATCGCCATCCACACGCAGATCACAGTGAGACAGTAACAACCACATCCTCACACACTGCACAGTGAGACAGGCACAATCCCCATCCACGCACACTGCACAGTGAGATAGTCACAATCCCCATCCACACACACTGCACAGTGAGACAGACACAATCCCCATCCACACACAGTGCACAGTGAGACAGGCACAATCCCTATCCTCACCCTCTGCACAGTGAGACAGACACAATCCCGATCCACACACACTGCACAGTGAGACCGACACAATCCCCATCCACACACAGTACACAGTTTAACCGGCACAATCGCCATCCACACGCAGATCACAGTGAGACAGTAACAACCACATCCTCACACATTGCACAGTGAGACAGGCACAATCCCTATCCACACACACTGCACAGTGAGACAGACACAATCCCTATCCACACACATTGCACAGTGAGACAGACACAATCCCCATCCACACACAGTGCACAGTGAGACAGACACAATCCCTATCCACACCCACTGCACAGTGAGATAGACACGAGTCCCATCCACACACATTGCACAGAGAGACAGACACAATCCCCATCCACACACACAGTGCTTCGTAAGACAGACACAATCCCCATCCACACACAGTACACAGTGAGACAGGCACAATTCCCATCCACACACACACTGCACAGTGAGACAGACAGAATCCCCATCCACACACACTGCACAGTGAGACAGGCACAATCCTCATCCACACACACTGCATAGTGAGAAAGGCACAATCCCCATCCACACACACACACTGCACTGCGAGACAGACACAATCCCCATCCACGCCCACTGCACAGTCATACAGACACAATCTCCATCCACACACACAGTGCTCAGTAAAACAGACACAATCCCCATCCACAGACAGTGCACAGTGAGTCAGAGAAAATCCCCATCCAAACACAGAGCACAGTGAGACAGACACAATCACCATCCACACACAATGCAGAGTGAGACACTCAAAATCCCCATCAACACACACAGCACAGTGAGACAGGCACAATCCCCATCCACACACACTGCACAGTGAGACAGACACAATCCCCATCCACACACACTGCACAGTTAGACAGACACAATCCCTATCACCAAACACTGCACAGTGAGACAGGCACAATCCCCATCCACACACAGTGCACAGTGAGACAGGCACAATCCCTATCCTCACCCTCTGCACAGTGAGACAGACACAATCCCGATCCACACACACTGCACAGTGAGACAGGCACAATCCCCATCCACACACACAGTACACAGTTTAACCGGCACAATCGCCATCCACACGCAGTTCACAGTGAGACAGGCACAACCCCATCCTCACACACTGCACAGTGAGACAGGCACAATCCCCATCCACACACACTGCACAGTGAGACAGGCACAATCCCCATCCATACACACTGCACAGTGAGATAGGCACAATCCCTATCCACACCCACTGCACAGTGAGACAGACACAATCCTGATTCACATACAGTGCACAGTGAGACAGGCACAATCCCCATCCTTACCCAATGAACAGTGAGACAGACACAATCCCGATTCACACACAATGCACAGTGAGACATACACAATCCTGATTCACACACACTGCACAGTGAGACAGACAAAATCCCCATCCACACACGGTGCACAGTGAGACTGGTAGAATCCCCATTCACACCCACTGCACAGTGAGGCAGCCACATCCCCATCCACACAAAGTGCACAGTGAGACAGGCACAATCCCCATCCACGCACACGGTGCACAGTGAGACAGACACAATCCCCATCCACACACAGTGCACAGTGAGACAGGCACAATCCCCATCCACGCACAGTGTACAGTGAGACAGGCACATTCCCCATCCTTACCCACTGAACAGTGAGACAGACCCAATCCCAATTCACACACGATGCACAGTGAGACAGACACAATCCCCATCCACACACACACTGCACAGTGAGGCAGCCACAACCCCATCCACAGAAAGTGCACAGTGAGATAGGCACAATCCCCATCCGCACACAGTGCACAGTGAGACAGGCACAATCCCTATCCTCACCCTCTGCACAGTGAGACAGACACAATCCTCATCCACAAATACTGCTCAGTGGGACAGACACAGTCCCTATCCCCACACAGTGCGCAGTGAGGCAGACACAATCCCCCTCCACACACGGTGCACAGTGAGACTGGTAGAATCCCCATTCACACCCACTGCACAGTGAGACAGACACAATCCCGATCCACACACACTGCACAGTGAGACAGGCACAATCCCCATCCACACACAGTACACAGTTTAACCGGCACAATCGCCATCCACACGCAGTTCACAGTGAGACAGGCACAACCCCATCCTCACACACTGCACAGTGAGACAGGCACAATCCCCATCCACACACACTGCACAGTGAGACAGACACAATCCCTATCCACACACATTGCACAGTGAGACAGACACAATCCCCATCCACACACACTGCACAGTGAGACAGACACAATCCCTATCCACACACATTGCACAGTGAGACAGACACAATCCCTATCCACACACATTGCACAGTGAGACAGACACAATCCCTATCCACACACATTGCACAGTGAGACAGACACAAACCCCATCCACACACACTGCACAGAGAGACAGACACAATCCCCATCCACACACAGTGAGACAGACACAATCCCCATCCACACACAGTGCACAGTGAGACAGGCACAATCCCCATCCACACACAGTGCACAGTGAGACAGGCACAATCCCTATCCTCACCCTCTGCACAGTGAGACAGACACAATCCCGATCCACACACACTGCACAGTGAGACAGGCACAATCCCCATCCACACACACAGTACACAGTTTAACCGGCACAATCGCCATCCACACGCAGTTCACAGTGAGACAGGCACAACCCCATCCTCACACACTGCACAGTGAGACAGGCACAATCCCCATCCACACACACTGCACAGTGAGACAGGCACAATCCCCATCCATACACACTGCACAGTGAGATAGGCACAATCCCTATCCACACCCACTGCACAGTGAGACAGACACAATCCTGATTCACATACACTGCACAGTGAGACAGGCACAATCCCCATCCTTACCCAATGAACAGTGAGACAGACACAATCCCGATTCACACACAATGCACAGTGAGACATACACAATCCTGATTCACACACACTGCACAGTGAGACAGACAAAATCCCCATCCACACACGGTGCACAGTGAGACTGGTAGAATCCCCATTCACACCCACTGCACAGTGAGGCAGCCACATCCCCATCCACACAAAGTGCACAGTGAGACAGGCACAATCCCCATCCACGCACACGGTGCACAGTGAGACAGACACAATCCCCATCCACACACAGTGCACAGTGAGACAGGCACAATCCCCATCCACGCACAGTGTACAGTGAGACAGGCACATTCCCCATCCTTACCCACTGAACAGTGAGACAGACCCAATCCCAATTCACACACGATGCACAGTGAGACAGACACAATCCCCATCCACACACACACTGCACAGTGAGGCAGCCACAACCCCATCCACAGAAAGTGCACAGTGAGATAGGCACAATCCCCATCCGCACACAGTGCACAGTGAGACAGGCACAATCCCTATCCTCACCCTCTGCACAGTGAGACAGACACAATCCTCATCCACAAATACTGCTCAGTGGGACAGACACAGTCCCTATCCCCACACAGTGCGCAGTGAGGCAGACACAATCCCCCTCCACACACGGTGCACAGTGAGACTGGTAGAATCCCCATTCACACCCACTGCACAGTGAGACAGACACAATCCCGATCCACACACACTGCACAGTGAGACAGGCACAATCCCCATCCACACACAGTACACAGTTTAACCGGCACAATCGCCATCCACACGCAGTTCACAGTGAGACAGGCACAACCCCATCCTCACACACTGCACAGTGAGACAGGCACAATCCCCATCCACACACACTGCACAGTGAGACAGACACAATCCCTATCCACACACATTGCACAGTGAGACAGACACAATCCCCATCCACACACACTGCACAGTGAGACAGACACAATCCCTATCCACACACATTGCACAGTGAGACAGACACAATCCCTATCCACACACATTGCACAGTGAGACAGACACAATCCCTATCCACACACATTGCACAGTGAGACAGACACAAACCCCATCCACACACACTGCACAGAGAGACAGACACAATCCCCATCCACACACAGTGAGACAGACACAATCCCCATCCACACACAGTGCACAGTGAGACAGGCACAATTCCCATCCACACACACGGTGCGCAGTGAGACTGGTAGAATCCCCATCCACACCCACTGCACAGTGAGACAGGCACAACCCCATCCACAGAAAGTGCACAGTGAGACAGGCACAATCCCCATCTACACACACTGCACAGTGAGACAAGACACAATCCCCATCCACACACACTGCACAGTGAGACAGGCACAATCCCGATCCACACACACTGCACAGTGAGACAGGCACAGTCCCCATCCACACACAGTGTACAGTGAGACAGACACAATCCCTATCCCATCACAGTGCTCAGTGAGACAGATACAATCCCCATCCACACACACACTGCACAGTGAGACAGACACAGTCCCCATCCACACACACTGCACAGTGAGACAGGCACAATCCTCATCCACAAATACTGCTCAGTGGGACAGACACAGTCCCTATCCCCACACAGTGCGCAGTGAGGCAGACACAATCCCCCTCCACACACGGTGCACAGTGAGACTGTTAGAATCCCCATCCACACCCACTGCACAGTGAGACAGGCACAACCCCATCCACAGAAAGTGCACAGTGAGACAGACACAATCCCCATCCACACACACTGCACATTGGGATAGGCACAATCTCCATCCACACACAGTGCACAGTGAGACAGACACGATCGCCATCCACACAGTGCACAGCGAGACAGACACAACCCCCATCCACACACACTGCATAGTGAGATAGACACAAGTCCCATCCACACACAGTGCACAGTGAGACAGACACAATCCCCATCCACACACACTGCATAGTGAGATAGACACAAGTCCCATCCACACACATCACAGAGAGACAGACACAATCCCCAACCACACACACTGCACAATGAGGCAGACACAATCCCCATCCCCCAACACTGCACAGTGAGACAGGCACAATCCCCATCCAGACACAGTACACAGTTTAACCGGCACAATCGCCATCCACACGCAGTTCACAGTGAGACAGGCACAACCCCATCCTCACACACTGCACAGTGAGACAGGCACAATCCCCATCCACACACACTGCACAGTGAGACAGACACAATCCCTATCCACACACATTGCACAGTGAGACAGACACAATCCCCTTTCACACACAGTGCACAGTGAGACAGACACAATCCCCATCCACACACAGTGAGACAGACACAATCCCCATCCACACACAGTGCACAGTGAGACAGACACAATCCCCATCCACACACAGTGCACAGTGAGACAGGCACAATTCCCATCCACACACACGGTGCGCAGTGAGACTGGTAGAATCCCCATCCACACCCACTGCACAGTGAGACACGCACAACCCCATCCACAGAAAGTGCACAGTGAGACAGGCACAATCCCCATCTACACACACTGCACAGTGAGACAAGACACAATCCCTATCCACACACACTGCACAGTGAGACAGTCACAATCCCCATCCACACACACTGCACAGTGAGACAGGCACAGTCCCCATCCACACACAGTGTACAGTGAGACAGACACAATCCCTATCCCATCACAGTGCTCAGTGAGACAGATACAATCCCCATCCACACACACACTGCACAGTGAGACAGACACAGTCCCCATCCACACACACTGCACAGTGAGACAGGCACAATCCTCATCCACAAATACTGCTCAGTGGGACAGACACAGTCCCTATCCCCACACAGTGCGCAGTGAGGCAGACACAATCCCCCTCCACACACGGTGCACAGTGAGACAGGTAGAATCCCCATCCACACCCACTGCACAGTGAGACAGGCACAACCCCATCCACAGAAAGAGCACAGTGAGACAGACACAATCCCCATCCACACACACTGCACATTGAGATAGGCACAATCTCCATCCACACACAGTGCACAGTGAGACAGACACGATCGCCATCCACACAGTGCACAGCGAGACAGACACAACCCCCATCCACACACACTGCATAGTGAGATAGACACAAGTCCCATCCACACACAGTGCACAGTGAGACAGACACAATCCCCATCCACACACACTGCATAGTGAGATAGACACAAGTCCCATCCACACACATCACAGAGAGACAACAACAATCCCCAACCACACACACTGCACAATGAGGCAGACACAATCCCTATCCCCCAACACTGCACAGTGAGACAGGCACAATCCCCATCCAGACACAGTGCACAGTGAGACAGGCACAATCCCCATCCACACCCACTGCACAGTGAGACAGACACAATCCCCATCCACACACAGTGCTTAGTAAGACAGACACAATCCCCATCCACACACACACACTGCACTGCGAGACAGATAAAATCCTTATCCACACCCACTGCACAGTGAGACAGACACAATCCCCATCCACACCCACTGAACAGTGAGACAGACACAATCCCCATCCACACACACTGCACAGTGAGACAGACACAATCCCCATCCACACACACAGTGCTTAGTAAGACAGACACAATTCCCATCCACACACAAGACACAGTGAGACAGGCACAATCGCCATCCACACGCAGTGCACAGTGAGACAGGCACAATCCCCATCCTCACACACTGCACAGTGAGACGGACACAATCCCCATCCACACAAAGTGCACAGTGAGAAAGACACAATCCCGATTCACACACACTGCACAGTGAGTCAGGCACAATCCCCATCCACACCCACTGCACAGTGACACAGACACAATCCCTATCCCCACACACAGTGCGCAGTGAGACAGACACAATTTCCATCCACACACGGTGCACAGTGAGACTGGCAGAATCCCCATCCACACCCACTGCACAGTGAGACAGGCACAACCCCATCCACAGAAAGTGCACAGTGAGACAGGCACAATCCCGATTCACACACACTGCACAGTGAGACAGACACAATCCCCACCACACACACTGCACAGTTAGACAGACACAATCCCTATCACCAAACACTGCACAGTGAGACAGGCACAATCCCCATCCACACACAGTGCACAATGAGACAGGCACAATCCCTATCCTCACCCTCTGCACAGTGAGACAGACACAATCCCGATCCACACACACTGCACAGTGAGACAGGCACAATCCCCATCCACACACAGTACACAGTTTAACCGGCACAATCGTCATCCACACGCAGTTCACAGTGAGACAGGCACAACCCCATCCTCACACACTGCACAGTGAGACAGGCACAATCCCCATTCACACACACTGCACAGTGAGACAGGCACAATCCCCATCCATACACACTGCACAGTGAGATAGGCACAATCCCTATCCACACCCACTGCACAGTGAGACAGGCACAATCCCCATCCTTACCCAATGAACAGTGAGACAGACACAATCCCGATTCACACACAATGCACAGTGAGACAGACACAATCCTGATTCACATACACTGCACAGTGTGACAGACAAAATCCCCATCCACACACGGTGCACAGTGAGACTGGTAGAATCCCCATTCACACACACTGCACAGTGAGGCAGCCACATCCCCATCCACAGAAAGTGCACAGTGAGACAGACACAATCCCCATCCACGCAAACTGTGCACAGTGAGACAGACACAATCCCCATCCACACACAGTGCACAGTGAGACAGGCACAATCCCCATCCACGCACAGTGTACAGTGAGACAGGCACATTCCCCATCCTTACCCACTGAACAGTGAGACAGACACAATCCCCATCCACACACACACTGCACAGTGAGGCAGCCACAACCCCATCCACAGAAAGTGCACAGTGAGATAGGCACAATCCCCATCCGCACACTGTGCACAGTGAGACAGACGCAATCCCGATCCACACACACTGCACAGTGAGACAGGCACAATCCCCATCCACACACAGTACACAGTTTAACCGGCACAATCGCCATCCACACGCAGTTCACAGTGAGACAGGCACAAACCCATCCTCACACACTGCACAGTGAGACAGGCACAATCTCCATCCACACACACTGCACAGTGAGACAGACACAATCCCTATCCACACACATTGCACAGTGAGACAGACACAATCCCCATACATACACAGTGCACAGTGAGACAGACACAAACCCCATCCACACACACTGCACAGAGAGACAGACACAATCCCCATCCACACACACTGCACAGAGAGACAGACACAATCCCCATCCACACACAGTGAGACAGACACAATCCCCATCCACACACAGTGCACAGTGAGACAGGCACAATTCCCATCCACACACACGGTGCGCAGTGAGACTGGTAGAATCCCCATTCACACCCACTGCACAGTGAGACACGCACAACCCCATCCACAGAAAGTGCACAGTGAGACAGGCACAATCCCCATCTACACACACTGCACAGTGAGACAAGACACAATCCCTATCCACACACACTGCACAGTGAGACAGTCACAGTCCCCATCCACACACAGTGTACAGTGAGACAGACACAATCCCTATCCCATCACAGTGCTCAGTGAGACAGATACAATCCCCATCCACACACACACTGCACAGTGAGACAGACACAGTCCCCATCCACACACACTGCACAGTGAGACAGGCACAATCCTCATCCACAAATACTGCTCAGTGGGACAGACACAGTCCCTATCCCCACACAGTGCGCAGTGAGGCAGACACAATCCCCCTCCACAGACGGTGCACAGTGAGACTGGTAGAATC
Source organism: Chiloscyllium plagiosum (assembly GCF_037043375.1). Lineage (NCBI taxonomy): Eukaryota > Metazoa > Chordata > Chondrichthyes > Orectolobiformes > Hemiscylliidae > Chiloscyllium > Chiloscyllium plagiosum. The sequence continues at coordinate 57,477,138 of NW_028270173.1, forward strand.
CCCATCCACACCCACTGCACAGTGAGACAGGCACAACCCCATCCACAGAAAGTGCACAGTGAGACAGACACAATCCCCATCCACACACACTGCACATTGAGATAGGCACAATCTCCATCCACACACAGTGCACAGTGAGACAGACACGATCGCCATCCACACAGTGCACAGCGAGACAGACACAACCCCCATCCACACACACTGCATAGTGAGATAGACACAAGTCCCATCCACACACAGTGCACAGTGAGACAGACACAATCCCCATCCACACACACTGCATAGTGAGATAGACACAAGTCCCATCCACACACATCACAGAGAGACAGACACAATCCCCAAACACACACACTGCACAATGAGGCAGACACAATCCCCATCCCCCAACACTGCACAGTGAGACAGGCACAATCCCCATCCACACACACTGCACAGGGAGACAGACACAATCCCCATCCACACCCACTGCACAGTGAGACAGACACAATCCCCATCCACACACAGTGCTTAGTAAGACAGACACAATCCCCATCCACACACACACACTGCACTGCGAGACAGATAAAATCCTTATCCACACCCACTGAACAGTGAGACAGACACAATCCCCATCCACACACACTGCACAGTGAGACAGACACAATCCCCATCCACACACACAGTGCTTAGTAAGACAGACACAATCCCCATCCACACACAGGACACAGTGAGACAGGCACAATCGCCATCCACACGCAGTGCACAGTGAGACAGGCACAATCCCCATCCTCACACACTGCACAGTGAGACGGACACAATCCCCATCCACACAAAGTGCGCAGTGAGAAAGACACAATCCCGATTCACACACACTGCACAGTGAGTCAGGCACAATCCCCATCCACACCCACTGCACAGTGACACAGACACAATCCCTATCCCCACACACAGTGCGCAGTGAGACAGACACAATTTCCATCCACACACGGTGCACAGTGAGACTGGCAGAATCCCCATCCACACCCACTGCACAGTGAGACAGGCACAACCCCATCCACAGAAAGTGCACAGTGAGACAGGCACAATCCCGATTCACACACACTGCACAGTGAGACAGACACAATCCCCATCCACACACACTGCACAGTGAGATAGACACAATCCCCATCCACACACAGTGCACAGTGAGGTAGACACAATTCCCATCCACATACACTGCACAGTGAGACAGGCACAATCCCCATCCACACCCACTGCACAGTGAGACTGACACAATCCTGATTCACATACACTGCACAGTGAGACAGGCACAATCCCTATCCACACACACTGCACAGTGAGACAGGCACAGTCCCCATCCACACACAGTGTACAGTGAGACAGGCACAGTCCCCATTCACATACACTGCACAGTGAGACAGGCACAATCCCCATCCATACACACTGCACAGTGAGACAGGCACAGTCCCCATCCACACACAGTGTACAGTGAGACAGACACAATCCCTATCCCGACACACTGCACAGTGAGACAGATACAATCCCCATCCACACACACACTGCACAGTAAGGCAGACACAATCCCCATCCACACACACTGCACAGTGAGACAGACACAATCCCCATCCACACACACACTGCACAGTGAGACAGACACAAACCCCATCCACCTACACTGTACAGCGAGACAGGCACAAACCCCATCCACATAGAGTGCACAGTGAGACAGGCACAATCCCCATTCACGCACACTGCACAGTGAGACAGACACAGTCCCCATCCACACAGACTGCACAGTGAGACAGACACAATCCCCATCCACACACACTGCACAGTGAGACAGACACAATCCCCATCCACACACACTGCACAGTGAGACAGACACAATCCCCATCCACACACGGTGCACAGTGAGACTGGTAGAATCCCCATCCACACCCACTGCACAGTGAGACAGCCACAACCCCATCCACAGAAAGTGCACAGCGAGATAGGCACAATCCCCATCCGCACACAGTGCACAGTGAGACAGACGCAATCCCGATTCACACACACTGCACAGTGAGACAGACACAATCCCCATCCACACACACGGCAGAGTGAGACAGACCCAATCCCTATCCCCACACACTGCACAGTGAGACAGACAAAATCCCCATCCACACACACTGCACAGTGAGATAGACACAATCCCCATCCACACACAGTACACAGTGAGACAGACATAATCCCCATCCACACACAGTGCACAGTGAGACAGACACAATCCCCATCTACACACACTGCACAGTGAGACAGACACAATCCCTATCCACACACACTGCACAATGAGACTGATACAATCCCCATCCACACACACACTGCACAGTGAGGCAGACAGAATCCCCATCCACACACACTGCACAGTGAGACAGACACAATCCCTATCCACACAGACTGCACAGTGAGATAGGCACAACCTCATCCACAGAAAGTGCACAGTGAGACAGACATAATCCCCATCCACACACTGCATAGTGAGACAGGCACAATCCCTATCCTCACCCACTGCACAGTGAGAAATACACAATCCCGATCCACACACAGTGCACAGTGAGACAGACACAATCCCCATTCACACACTGTACACAGTTTAACCGGCACAATCGCCATCCACATGCAGTTCACAGTGAGACAGTAACAACCCCATCCTCACACACTGCACAGTAAGACAGACACAATCCCCATCCACACACAGTGCACAGTGAGATAGTCACAATCTTCATCCTCACACACTGCACAGTGAGACAGGCACAATCCCCATCCACACACACTGCACAGTGAGACAGACACAATCCCCATCCACACACACTGCACAGTGAGGCAGACACAATCCCCATCCACACACACTGCACAGTGAGACGGACACAATCCCTATCCCCACACACTGTACAGTGAGACAGGCACAACCCCATCCACAGAAAGTGCACAGTGAGACAGACATAAACCCAATCCACATATACTGCACAGTGAGACAGACACAATCCCCATCCACACACACTGCACAGTGAGGTAGGCACAATCCCCATCCACATGCAGTGCACAGTGACACAGACACAATCCTGATTCACATACACTGCACAGTGAGACAGGCACAATCCCCATTCACACACAGTGCAGTGAGACAGGCACAATCTCCATTCACACACAGTGCACAGTGAGACAGACACAATCCCCATCCACACATACTGCACAGTGAGACAGACACAATCCCCATCCACACACACTGCACAGTGAGATAGGCACAATCCCCATCCACATGCAGTGCATAGTGAGACAGACACGATCCTGATTCACATACACTGCGCAGTGAGACAGGCACAATCCCCATTCACACACAGTGCACAGTGAGACAGGCACAATCCCCATTCACACACAGTGCAGTGAGACAGGCACAATCCCCATTCACACACAGTGCACAGTGAGACAGACACAATCCCCATCCACATACAGTGCTCAGTGTGATAGGCACCATCCCCATGCACACACACTGCACAGTGAGATAGGCACAAACCCGATCCACACACACACTGCACAGTGAGGCAGACAGAATCCCCATCCACACACACTGCACAGTGAGACAGGCACAATCCCTATCCACACAGACTGCACAGTGAGATAGGCACAACCTCATCCACAGAAAGTGCACAGTGAGACAGACACAATCCCCATCCACACACAGTGCACAGTGAGATAGTCACAATCTTCATCCTCACACACTGCACAGTGAGACAGGCACAATCCCCATCCACACACACTGCACAGTGAGACAGACACAATCCCCATCCACACACACTGCACAGTGAGGCAGACACAATCCCCATCCACACACACTGCACAGTGAGACGGACACAATCCCTATCCCCACACACTGCACAGTGAGACAGGCACAACCCCATCCACAGAAAGTGCACAGTGAGACAGACATAAACCCAATCCACATATACTGCACAGTGAGACAGACACAATCCCATTCCACACACACTGCACAGTGAGGTAGGCACAATCCCCATCCACATGCAGTGCACAGTGACACAGACACAATCCTGATTCACATACACTGCACAGTGAGACAGGCACAATCCCCATTCACACACAGTGCAGTGAGACAGGCACAATCTCCATTCACACACAGTGCACAGTGAGACAGGCACAATCCCTATCCACACACACTGCACAGTGAGACAGGCACAGTCCCCATCCACACACAGTGTACAGTGAGACAGGCACAGTCCCCATTCACATACACTGCACAGTGAGACAGGCACAATCCCCATCCATACACACTGCACAGTGAGACAGGCACAGTCCCCATCCACACACAGTGTACAGTGAGACAGACACAATCCCTATCCCGACACACTGCACAGTGAGACAGATACAATCCCCATCCACACACACACTGCACAGTAAGGCAGACACAATCCCCATCCACACACACTGCACAGTGAGACAGACACAATCCCCATCCACACACACACTGCACAGTGAGACAGACACAAACCCCATCCACCTACACTGTACAGCGAGACAGGCACAATCCCCATCCACATAGAGTGCACAGTGAGACAGGCACAATCCCCATTCACGCACACTGCACAGTGAGACAGACACAGTCCCCATCCACACAGACTGCACAGTGAGACAGACACAATCCCCATCCACACACACTGCACAGTGAGACAGACACAATCCCCATCCACACACACTGCACAGTGAGACAGACACAATCCCCATCCACACACGGTGCACAGTGAGACTGGTAGAATCCCCATCCACACCCACTGCACAGTGAGACAGCCACAACCCCATCCACAGAAAGTGCACAGCGAGATAGGCACAATCCCCATCCGCACACAGTGCACAGTGAGACAGACGCAATCCCGATTCACACACATGCACAGTGAGACAGACACAATCCCCATCCACACACACGGCAGAGTGAGACAGACCCAATCCCTATCCCCACACACTGCACAGTGAGACAGACAAAATCCCCATCCACACACACTGCACAGTGAGATAGACACAATCCCCATCCACACACAGTACACAGTGAGACAGACATAATCCCCATCCACACACAGTGCACAGTGAGACAGACACAATCCCCATCTACACACACTGCACAGTGAGACAGACACAATCCCTATCCACACACACTGCACAATGAGACTGATACAATCCCCATCCACACACACACTGCACAGTGAGGCAGACAGAATCCCCATCCACACACACTGCACAGTGAGACAGACACAATCCCTATCCACACAGACTGCACAGTGAGATAGGCACAACCTCATCCACAGAAAGTGCACAGTGAGACAGACATAATCCCCATCCACACACTGCATAGTGAGACAGGCACAATCCCTATCCTCACCCACTGCACAGTGAGAAATACACAATCCCGATCCACACACAGTGCACAGTGAGACAGACACAATCCCCATCCACACACTGTACACAGTTTAACCGGCACAATCGCCATCCACATGCAGTTCACAGTGAGACAGTAACAACCCCATCCTCACACACTGCACAGTAAGACAGACACAATCCCCATCCACACACAGTGCACAGTGAGATAGTCACAATCTTCATCCTCACACACTGCACAGTGAGACAGGCACAATCCCCATCCACACACACTGCACAGTGAGACAGACACAATCCCCATCCACACACACTGCACAGTGAGGCAGACACAATCCCCATCCACACACACTGCACAGTGAGACGGACACAATCCCTATCCCCACACACTGTACAGTGAGACAGGCACAACCCCATCCACAGAAAGTGCACAGTGAGATAGACATAAACCCAATCCACATATACTGCACAGTGAGACAGACACAATCCCCATCCACACACACTGCACAGTGAGGTAGGCACAATCCCCATCCACATGCAGTGCACAGTGACACAGACACAATCCAGATTCACATACACTGCACAGTGAGACAGGCACAATCCCCATTCACACACAGTGCAGTGAGACAGGCACAATCTCCATTCACACACAGTGCACAGTGAGACAGACACAATCCCCATCCACACATACTGCACAGTGAGACAGACACAATCCCCATCCACACACACTGCACAGTGAGATAGGCACAATCCCCATCCACATGCAGTGCATAGTGAGACAGACACGATCCTGATTCACATACACTGCGCAGTGAGACAGGCACAATCCCCATTCACACACAGTGCACAGTGAGACAGACACAATCCCCATCCACATTCAGTGCTCAGTAACACAGACACAATCCACATCCACATACAGTGCACAGTGTGATAGGCACCATCCCCATGCACACACACTGCACAGTGAGATAGGCACAAACCCGATCCACACACACACTGCACAGTGAGGCAGACAGAATCCCCATCCACACACACTGCACAGTGAGACAGACACAATCCCTATCCACACAGACTGCACAGTGAGATAGGCACAACCTCATCCACAGAAAGTGCACAGTGAGACAGACACAATCCCCATCCACACACAGTGCACAGTGAGATAGTCACAATCTTCATCCTCACACACTGCACAGTGAGACAGGCACAATCCCCATCCACACACACTGCACAGTGAGACAGACACAATCCCTATCCACACACACTGCACAGTGAGGCAGACACAATCCCCATCCACACACACTGCACAGTGAGACGGACACAATCCCTATCCCCACACACTGCACAGTGAGACAGGCACAACCCCATCCACAGAAAGTGCACAGTGAGACAGACATAAACCCAATCCACATATACTGCACAGTGAGACAGACACAGTCCCCATCCACATACACTGCACAGTGAGGTAGGCACAATCCCCATCCACATGCAGTGCACAGTGACACAGACACAATCCTGATTCACATACACTGCACAGTGAGACAGGCACAATCCCCATTCACACACAGTGCAGTGAGACAGGCACAATCTCCATTCACACACAGTGCACAGTGAGACAGACACAATCCCCATCCACACATACTGCACAGTGAGACAGACACAATCCCCATCCACACACACTGCACAGTGAGATAGGCACAATCCCCATCCACATGCAGTGCATAGTGAGACAGACACGATCCTGATTCACATACACTGCACAGTGAGACAGGCACAATCCCCATTCACACACAGTGCACAGTGAGACAGGCACAATCCCCATTCACACACAGTGCAGTGAGACAGGCACAATCCCCATTCACACACAGTGCACAGTGAGACAGACACAATCCCCATCCACATACAGTGCTCAGTAACACAGACACAATCCACATCCACATACAGTGCACAGTGTGATAGGCACCATCCCCATGCACACACACTGCACAGTGAGATAGGCACAAACCCGATCCACACACACACTGCACAGTGAGGCAGACAGAATCCCCATCCACACACACTGCACAGTGAGACAGACACAATCCCTATCCACACAGACTGCACAGTGAGATAGGCACAACCTCATCCACAGAAAGTGCACAGTGAGACAGACACAATCCCCATCCACACACAGTGCACAGTGAGATAGTCACAATCTTCATCCTCACACACTGCACAGTGAGACAGGCACAATCCCCATCCACACACACTGCACAGTGAGACAGACACAATCCCCATCCACACACACTGCACAGTGAGGCAGACACAATCCCCATCCACACACACTGCACAGTGAGACGGACACAATCCCTATCCCCACACACTGCACAGTGAGACAGGCACAACCCCATCCACAGAAAGTGCACAGTGAGACAGACATAAACCCAATCCACATATACTGCACAGTGAGACAGACACAATCCCCATCCACACACACTGCTCAGTGAGGTAGGCACAATCCCCATCCACATGCAGTGCACAGTGACACAGACACAATCCTGATTCACATACACTGCACAGTGAGACAGGCACAATCTCCATTCACACACACTGCACAGTGAGACAGACACAATCCCCATCCACACATACTGCACAGTGAGACAGACACAATCCCCATCCACACACACTGCACAGTGAGATAGGCACAATCCCCATCCACATGCAGTGCATAGTGAGACAGACACGATCCTGATTCACATACACTGCACAGTGAGACAGGCACAATCCCCATTCACACACAGTGCACAGTGAGACAGGCACAATCCCCATTCACACACAGTGCAGTGAGACAGGCACAATCCCCATTCACACACAGTGCACAGTGAGACAGACACAATCCCCATCCACATACAGTGCTCAGTAACACAGACACAATCCACATCCACATACAGTGCACAGTGTGATAGGCACCATCCCCATGCACACACACTGCACAGTGAGATAGGCACAAACCCTATCCACACACACACTGCACAGTGAGATAGACACAATCCCCATCCACACACAGTACACAGTGAGGTAGACACAATCCCCATACACACACATTGCACAGTGAGACAGACACAATCCCTATCCACACACATTGCACAGTGAGACAGACACAATCCCCATTCACACACAGTGCACAGTGAGACAGACACAATCCCCATCCACACACAGTGCTCAGTAAGACAGGCACAATCCCCATCCACACACACTGCACAGTGAGACAGGCACAATCCACATCCATACACACTGCACAGTGAGACAGACATAATCCCCATCCACGCACAGTGTACAGTGAGGCAGACACAAGCCCCATCCACAAACACTGCACAGTGAGAATGACACTGTCCCCTTCCGCACACACTGCTCAGTGAGATAGGCACAATCCCCATCCACACCCACTGCACAGTGACACAGACACAATCCCTATCCCCAACACAGTGCACAGTGAGACAAACAAAATCCCCATCCACTCACACTGCACAGTTAGACAGACACTATCCCTTTCCGCGCACACTGCACAGTGAGATAGGCACAATTCCCATCCACACCCACTGCACAGTGGCACAGACACAATCCCTATCCCCACACACAGTGCACAGTGAGACAGACACAATCCCCATCCACACACTGTACACAGTTTAACCGGCACAATCGCCATCCACATGCAGTTCACAGTGAGACAGTAACAACCCCATCCTCACACACTGCACAGTAAGACAGACACAATCCCCATCCACACACAGTGCACAGTGAGATAGTCACAATCTTCATCCTCACACACTGCACAGTGAGACAGGCACAATCCCCATCCACACACACTGCACAGTGAGACAGACACAATCCCCATCCACACACACTGCACAGTGAGGCAGACACAATCCCCATCCACACACACTGCACAGTGAGACGGACACAATCCCTATCCCCACACACTGTACAGTGAGACAGGCACAACCCCATCCACAGAAAGTGCACAGTGAGACAGACATAAACCCAATCCACATATACTGCACAGTGAGACAGACACAATCCCCATCCACACACACTGCACAGTGAGGTAGGCACAATCCCCATCCACATGCAGTGCATAGTGAGACAGACACGATCCTGATTCACATACACTGCACAGTGAGACAGGCACAATCCCCATTCACACACAGTGCACAGTGAGACAGGCACAATCCCCATTCACACACAGTGCAGTGAGACAGGCACAATCCCCATTCACACACAGTGCACAGTGAGACAGACACAATCCCCATCCACATACAGTGCTCAGTAACACAGACACAATCCACATCCACATACAGTGCACAGTGTGATAGGCACCATCCCCATGCACACACACTGCACAGTGAGACAGACACAATCCCTATCCACACACACTGCACAATGAGACTGATACAATCCCCATCCACACACACACTGCACAGTGAGGCAGACAGAATCCCCATCCACACACACTGCACAGTGAGACAGACACAATCCCTATCCACACAGACTGCACAGTGAGATAGGCACAACCTCATCCACAGAAAGTGCACAGTGAGACAGACATAATCCCCATCCACACACTGCATAGTGAGACAGGCACAATCCCTATCCTCACCCACTGCACAGTGAGAAATACACAATCCCGATCCACACACACTGCACAGTGAGACAGGCACAATCCCCATTCACACACAGTGCAGTGAGACAGGCACAATCTCCATTCACACACAGTGCACAGTGAGACAGACACAATCCCCATCCACACATACTGCACAGTGAGACAGACACAATCCCCATCCACACACACTGCACAGTGAGATAGGCACAATCCCCATCCACATGCAGTGCATAGTGAGACAGACACGATCCTGATTCACATACGCTGCACAGTGAGACAGGCACAATCCCCATTCACACACAGTGCACAGTGAGACAGGCACAATCCCCATTCACACACAGTGCAGTGAGACAGGCACAATCCCCATTCACACACAGTGCACAGTGAGACAGACACAATCCCCATCCACACCCACTGCACAATGAGACAGTCACAATCCCCATCCACACACACACTGCACAGTGAGACAGGCACAATCTCCATCCACACACACACTGCACAGTGTGTCAGACATAATCCCCATCCACGCACACTGCACAGTGAGACAGACACATTCCCCATCCACGCACACTGCACAGTGAGACAGACACAATCCCCATCCACACCCACTGCACAGTGAGACAGACACAATCCCCATCCACACACAGTGCTTAGTAAGACAGACACAATCCCCATCCACACACACACACTGCACTGCGAGACAGATAAAATCCTTATCCACACCCACTGCACAGTGGGACAGACACAATCCCCATCCACACACACTGCACAGTGAGACAGACACAATCCCCATCCACACCCACTGCACAGTGGCACAGACACAATCCCTATCCCCACACACAGTGCGCAGTGAGACAGACACAATTTCCATCCACACACGGTGCACAGTGAGACAGGCACAACCCCATCCACAGAAAGTGCACAGTGAGACAGGCACAATCCCGATTCACACACACTGCACAGTGAGACATGCACAACCCCATCCACAGAAAGTGCACAGTGAGACAGGCACAATCCCGATTCACACACACTGCACAGTGAGACAGACACAATCCCCATCCACACACACTGCACAGTGAGATAGACCAATCCCCATCCACACACAGTGCACAGTAAGACAGACATAATCCCCATCTACACACACTGCACAGTGAGACAGGCACAATCCCCATCCACACACACTGCACAGTGAGACAGGCACAGTCCCCATCCACACACAGTGTACAGTGAGACAGACACAATCCCTATCCCCACACACTGCACAGTGAGACTGACACAATCCTGATTCACATACACTGCACAGTGAGACAGACACAATCCCTATCCCCACACACTGCACAGTGAGACAGATACAATCCCCATCCACACACACACTGCACAGTAAGGCAGACACAATCCCCATCCACACACACTCCACAGTGAGACAGACACAATCCCCATCCACACCCACTGCACAATGAGACAGTCACAATCCCCATCCACACACACACTGCACAGTGAGACAGGCACAATCTCCATCCACACACACACTGCACAGTGTGTCAGACACAATCCCCATCCACGCACACTGCACAGTGAGACAGACACAATCCCCATCCACACACACTGCACAGGGAGACAGACACAATCCCCATCCACACCCACTGTACAGTGAGACAGACACAATCCCCATCCACACACACACACTGCACTGCGAGACAGATAAAATCCTTATCCACACCCACTGCACAGTGGGACAGACACAATCCCCATCCAGAACCACTGCACAATGAGACAGACACAATCCCCATCCACACCCACTGCACAATGAGACAGTCACAATCCCCATCCACACACACACTGCACAGTGAGACAGGCACAATCTCCATCCACACACACACTGCACAGTGTGTCAGACATAATCCCCATCCACGCACACTGCACAGTGAGACAGACACAATCCCCATCCACACACACTGCACAGGGAGACAGACACAATCCCCATCCACACCCACTGTACAGTGAGACAGACACAATCCCCATCCAGAACCACTGCACAATGAGACAGACACAATCCCCATCCACACACAGTGCTTAGTAAGACAGACACAATCCCCATCCACACACACACACTGCACTGCGAGACAGATAAAATCCTTATCCACACCCACTGCACAGTGGGACAGACACAATCCCCATCCACACACACTGCACAGGGAGACAGACACAATCCCCATCCACACCCACTGCACAGTGAGACAGACACAATCCCCATCCACACACACTGCACAGTGAGACAGACACAATCCCCATCCACACACAGTGCTTAGTAAGATAGACACAATCCCCATCCACACACAGTACACAGTGAGACAGGCACAATCCCTATCCTCACGCAGTGCACAGTGAGACAGGCACAATCCCCATCCTCACACACTGCACAGTGAGAAAGACACAATCCCGATTCACACACACTGCACATTGAGTCAGGCACAATCCCCATCCACACCCACTGCACAGTGGCACAGACACAATCCCTATCCCCACACACAGTGCGCAGTGAGACAGACACAATTTCCATCCACACACGGTGCACAGTGAGACAGGCACAACCCCATCCACAGAAAGTGCACAGTGAGACAGGCACAATCCCGATTCACACACACTGCACAGTGAGACAGACACAATCCCCATCCACACACACTGCACAGTGAGATAGACACAATCCCCATCCACACACAGTGCACAGTGAGGTAGGCACAATCCCCATCCACATGCAGTGCACAGTGACACAGACACAATCCTGATTCACATACACTGCACAGTGAGACAGGCACAATCTCCATTCACACACACTGCACAGTGAGACAGACACAATCCCCATCCACACATACTGCACAGTGAGACAGACACAATCCCCATCCACACACACTGCACAGTGAGATAGGCACAATCCCCATCCACATGCAGTGCATAGTGAGACAGACACGATCCTGATTCACATACACTGCACAGTGAGACAGGCACAATCCCCATTCACACACAGTGCACAGTGAGACAGGCACAATCCCCATTCACACACAGTGCAGTGAGACAGGCACAATCCCCATTCACACACAGTGCACAGTGAGACAGACACAATCCCCATCCACATACAGTGCTCAGTAACACAGACACAATCCACATCCACATACAGTGCACAGTGTGATAGGCACCATCCCCATGCACACACACTGCACAGTGAGATAGGCACAAACCCTATCCACACACACACTGCACAGTGAGATATACACAATCCCCATCCACACACAGTACACAGTGAGGTAGACACAATCCCCATGCACACCCACTGCACAATGAGACAGACACGATCCCGATTCACACACACTTCACAGTGAGACAGGCACAATCCCCATCCACACACACTGCACAGTGAGACAGACACAATCCCTATCCACACACACTGCACATTGAGACAGATACAATCCCCATCCACACACACACTGCACAGTAAGGCAGACACAATCCCCATCCACACACACTGCACAGTGAGACAGACACAATCCCATCCACACACACACTACACAGTGAGACAGGCACAATCTCCATCCACACTTACACTGCACAGTGAGACAGACACAATCCCCATGCACACCCACTGCACAATGAGACAGACACGATCCCGATTCACACACACTTCACAGTGAGACAGGCACAATCCCCATCCACACACACTGCACAGTGAGACAGACACAATCCCTATCCACACACACTGCACAGTGAGACAGATACAATCCCCATCCACACACACACTGCACAGTAAGGCAGACACAATCCCCATCCACACACACTGCACAGTGAGACAGACACAATCCCATCCACACACACACTACACAGTGAGACAGGCACAATCTCCATCCACACATACACTGCACAGTGAGACAGACACAGTCCCCATCCACATACACTGTCCAGCGAGACAGGCACAATCCCCATCCACATAGAGTGCACAGTGAGACAGGCACAATCCCCATCCACGCACACTGCACAGTGAGACAGACACAATCCCCATCCACACACAGTACACAGGAGGTAGACACAATCCCCATCTACACACACAGTGCACAGTGAGACAGACATAATCCCCATCCACACACACTGCACAGTGAGACAGACACAATCCCCATCCACGCACACTGCCCAGTGAGATAGACACAATCCCCATCACACACAGTACACAGGAGGTAGACACAATCCCCATCTACACACAGTGCACAGTGAGACAGACATAACCCCCATCCACACACACTGCACAGTGAGACAGACACAATCCCCATCCACACACACTGCACAGTGAGATAGACACGATCCCTATCCACACACACACTGCACAGTGAGACAGGCACAATCTCCATCCACACACACACTGCACAGTGAGACAGGCACAATCTCCATCCACACACACACTGCACAGTGAGACAGACACAATCCCGATCCACATACACTGCACAGCGAGACAGGCACAATCCCCATCCACACACACTGCACAGTGAGACAGACACAATCCCCATCCACGCACACTGCACAGTGAGACAGACACAATCCCCATCCACACCCACTGTACAGTGAGACAGACACAATCCCCATCCACACACACACACTGCACTGCGAGACAGATAAAATCCTTATCCACACCCACTGCACAGTGGGACAGACACAATCCCCATCCACACACACTGCACAGTGAGACAGACACAATCCCTATCCACTCACACTGCACAGTGAGACAGATACAATCCCCATCCACACATACACTACACAGTAAGTCAGACACAATCCCCATCCACACACACTGCAGAGTGAGACAGACACAATCCCCATCCACACACACACAGCACAGTGAGACAGACACAATCCCGATTCACACACACTGCACAGTGAGATAGACACGATCCCCATCCACACACACACTGCACAGTGAGACAGGCACAATCTCCATCCACACACACACTGCACAGTGAGACAGACACAATCCCCATCCACATACACTGCACAGCGAGACAGGCACAATCCCCATTCACACACACTGCACAGTGAGACAGACACAATCCTCATCCACACCCACTGTACAGTGAGACAGACACAATCCCCATCCACACACAGTGCTTAGTAAGACAGAGACAATCCCCATCCACACACACACACTGCAGTGCGAGGCAGATAAAATCCTTATCCACACCCACTGCCCAGTGAGACAGGCACAACCCCATCCACAGAAAGTGCACAGCGAGACAGGCACAATCCCCATCCATGCACACTGCACAGTGAGACAGACACAATCCCCATCCACACACACTGCACAGTGAGACAGACACAATCCCCATCCACACACACTGCACAGTGAGATAGACACAATCCCCATCCACACACAGTACACAGTGAGGTAGACACAAGTCCCATCCACACACATCACAGAGAGACAGACATAATCCCCATCCACACACACACTGCACAGTGAGACAGACACAATCCCCATCCACACACACAGTGCACAATGAGACAGGCACAATCCCCATCCACACACAGTGCACAGTGAGACAGGGACAATCCCCATCCACACACAGTGCACAGAGAGACAGACATAATCCCCATCCACACACACACTGCACAGTGAGACAGACACAATCCCTATCCACAACCACTGCATAGTGAGACAGACACAATCCCCATCCACACCCATTGCACAGTGAGACAGACACAATTTCCATCCTCACACAGTGCTCAGTAAGACAGACACAATCCCCATCCAGACACAGTGCACAGTGAGTTAGACATAATCCCCATCCACACACACACAGCACAGTGAGGCAGCCACAATCCCCATCCACACACAATGCATAGTGAGACACTCAAAATCCCCATCCACACACACTGCACAGTGAGACAGACACAATCCCCATCCACACACACTGCACAGTGAGACTGACACAATCCCTATCCCCACACACTGCATAGTGAGATAGGCACAATCCCTATCCACGCCCACTGCACAGTGAGACAGACACAATCCTGATTCACATACACTGCACAGTGAGACAGGCGCAATCCCCATCCACACACACTGCACAGTCAGACAGACACAATCCCCATCCACACACACTGCACAGTGAGACAGACACAATCCTGATTCACATACACTGCACAGTGAGACAGGCACAATCCCTATCCACAGACACTGCACAGTGAGACAGGCACAATCCCCATCCACACACACTGCACAGTGAGACAGACACAATCCCTATCCCCACACACTGCACAATGAGACAGTCACAATCCCGATTCACACACACTGCACAGTGAGACAGACACAATCCCTATGCACAGACACTGCACAGTGAGACAGGCACAATCCCCATCCACACACACTGCACAGTGAGACAGACACAATCCCTATCCCCACACACTGCACAGTGAGACAGACACAATCCCCATCCACACACACACTGCACAGTAAGGCAGACACAATCCCCATCCACACACACTGCACAGTGAGACAGACACAATCCCGATTCACACACACTGCACAGTGAGATAGACACGATCCTCATCCACACACACTGCACAGTGAGACTGACACAATCTCCATCCACACACACACTGCACAGTGAGATGGGCACAATCTCCATCCACATACACTGCACAGCGAGACTGGCACAATCCCCACCCTCACACTCTGCACAGTGAGACAGACACAATCCCCATCCTCACACACTGCACAGTGAGACAGACACAATCCCCATCCACGCACACTGCCCAGTGAGAAAGACACAATCCCCATCTACACACAGTGCACAGTGAGACAGACATAATCCCCATCCACACACAGTACACAGGAGGTAGACACAATCCCCATCTACACACAGTGCACAGTGAGACAGACATAATCCCCATCCACACACACTGCACAGTGAGACAGACACAATCCCCATCCACACACACTGCACAGTGAGACAGACACAATCCCCATCCACACACACTGCATAGTGAGACAGACACAATCCCCATCCACACCCATTGCACAGTGGGACAGACACAGTCCCTATCCCCACACAGTGCTCAGTAAGACAGACACAATCCCCATCCAGACACAGTGCACAGTGAGTTAGACATAATCCCCATCCACACACACAGCACAGTGAGTCAGACACAATCCCCATCCACACACAGTGCACAGTGAGACAGCCACAATCCCCATCCACACACAATGCATAGTGAGATAGGCACAATCCCTATCCACACCCACTGCACAGTAAGACTGACACAATCCTGATTCACATACACTGCACAGTGAGACAGGCACAATCCCCATGCACACCCACTGCACAATGAGACAGACACAATCCCGATTCACACACACTTCACAGTGAGACAGGCACAATCCCCATCCACACACACTGCACAGTGAGACAGACACAATCCCTATCCACACACACTGCACAGTGAGACAGATACAATCCCCATCCACACACACACTGCACAGTGAGACAGACACAATCCCCATCCACACACACTGCACAGTGAGACAGACACAATCCCATCCACACACACTGCACAGTGAGACAGACACAATCCCTATCCACACACACTGCACAGTGAGACAGATACAATCCCCATCCACACACACACTGCACAGTGAGACAGACACAATCCCCATCCACACACACTGCACAGTGAGACAGGCACAATCTCCATCCAAACATACACTGCACAGTGAGACAGACACAATCCCCATCCACATCCACTGTCCAGCGAGACAGGCACAATCCCCATCCACACAGAGTGCACAGTGAGACAGGCACAATCCCCATCCACGCACACTGCACAGTGAGACAGACACAATCCCCATCCACACACAATACACAGGAGGTAGACACAATCCCCATCTACACACACAGTGCACAGTGAGACAGACATAATCCCCATCCACACACACTGCACAGTGAGACAGACACAATCCCCATTCACGCACACTGCCCAGTGAGATAGACACAATCCCCATCACACACAGTACACAGGAGGTAGACACAATCCCCATCCACACACACTGCACAGTGAGACAGACACAATCTCCATCCACAC
This sequence comes from Chiloscyllium plagiosum, assembly GCF_037043375.1. NCBI lineage: Eukaryota > Metazoa > Chordata > Chondrichthyes > Orectolobiformes > Hemiscylliidae > Chiloscyllium > Chiloscyllium plagiosum. The sequence goes on from NW_028270173.1 coordinate 57,495,289, forward strand.
ACACTGCATAGTGAGACAGACACAATCCCCATCCACACCCATTGCACAGTGGGACAGACACAGTCCCTATCCCCACACAGTGCTCAGTAAGACAGACACAATCCCCATCCAGACACAGTGCACAGTGAGTTAGACATAATCCCCATCCACACACACAGCACAGTGAGACAGACACAATCCCCATCCACACACAGTGCACAGTGAGACAGCCACAATCCCCATCCACACACAATGCATAGTGAGACACTCAAAATCCCCATCCACACACACTGCACAGTGAGACAGACACAATCCCCATCCACACACACACTGCACAGTGAGACTGACACAATCCCTATCCCCACACACTTCACAGTGAGACAGACACAATCCTGATTCACATACACTGCACAGTAAGACAGGCACAATCCCGATCCACACACACTGCACAGTGAGACAGACAAAATCCCCATCCATACACACTGCACAGTGAGACAGACCCAATCCGTATCCCCACACACTGCACAGTGAGACTGGCACAATCCCCATCCACACACACTGCACAGTGAGACTGGCACAATCCCGATTCACACACACTGCACAGTGAGACAGACACAATCCCCATCCACACACACTGCACAGTGAGACAGACACAATCCCTATCCCCACACACTGCACAGTGAGATAGGCACAATCCCTATCCACACCCACTGCACAGTGAGACAGACACAATCCTGAATCACATACACTGCACAGTGAGACAGGCACAATCCCCATCCACACACACTGCACAGTGAGACAGACACAATCCCCATCCACACACACTGCACAGTCTGACAGACACAATCCCTATCCCCACACACTGCACAGTGAGATAGGCACAATCCCTATCCACACCCACTGCACAGTAAGACTGACACAATCCTGATTCACATACACTGCACAGTGAGACAGGCACAATCCCCATGCACACCCACTGCACAATGAGACAGACACGATCCCGATTCACACACACTTCACAGTGAGACAGGCACAATCCCCATCCACACACACTGCACAGTGAGACAGACACAATCCCTATCCACACACACTGCACAGTGAGACAGATACAATCCCCATCCACACACACACTGCACAGTAAGGCAGACACAATCCCCATCCACACACACTGCACAGTGAGACAGACACAATCCCATCCACACACACACTACACAGTGAGACAGGCACAATCTCCATCCACACATACACTGCACAGTGAGACAGACACAATCCCCATCCACATACACTGTCCAGCGAGACAGGCACAATCCCCATCCACATAGAGTGCACAGTGAGACAGGCACAATCCCCATCCACGCACACTGCACAGTGAGACAGACACAATCCCCATCCACACACAGTACACAGGAGGTAGACACAATCCCCATCTACACACACAGTGCACAGTGAGACAGACATAATCCCCATCCACACACACTGCACAGTGAGACAGACATAATCCCCATCCACGCACACTGCCCAGTGAGATAGACACAATCCCCATCACACACAGTACACAGGAGGTAGACACAATCCCCATCTACACACAGTGCACAGTGAGACAGACATAATCCCCATCCACACACACTGCACAGTGAGACAGACACAATCCCCATCCACACACACTGCACAGTGAGACAGACACAATCCCCATCCACACACACTGCATAGTGAGACAGACACAATCCCCATCCACACCCATTGCACAGTGGGACAGACACAGTCCCTATCCCCACACAGTGCTCAGTAAGACAGACACAATCCCCATCCAGACACAGTGCACAGTGAGTTAGACATAATCCCCATCCACACACACAGCACAGTGAGTCAGACACAATCCCCATCCACACACAGTGCACAGTGAGACAGCCACAATCCCCATCCACACACACTGCACAGTGAGACTGCCACAATCCCCATCCACACACAATGCATAGTGAGACACTCAAAATCCCCATCCACACACACTGCACAGTGAGACAGACACAATCCCCATCCACACACACTGCACAGTGAGACTGACACAATCCCTATCCCCACCCACTGCACAGTGAGTCAGACACAATCCCCATCCACACACACTGCACAGTGAGACAGACACAATCCCTATCCACACACACTGCACAGTGAGACAGATACAATCCCCATCCACACACACACTGCACAGTGAGACAGACACAATCCCCATCCACACACACTGCACAGTGAGACAGACACAATCCCTATCCACACACACTGCACAGTGAGACAGATACAATCCCCATCCACACACACACTGAACAGTGAGACAGGCACAATCTCCATCCAAACATACACTGCACAGTGAGACAGACACAATCCCCATCCACATACACTGTCCAGCGAGACAGGCACAATCCCCATCCACACAGAGTGCACAGTGAGACAGGCACAATCCCCATCCACGCACACTGCACAGTGAGACAGACACAATCCCCATCCACACACAATACACAGGAGGTAGACACAATCCCCATCTACACACACAGTGCACAGTGAGACAGACATAATCCCCATCCACACACACTGCACAGTGAGACAGACACAATCCCCATTCACGCACACTGCCCAGTGAGATAGACACAATCCCCATCACACACAGTACACAGGAGGTAGACACAATCCCCATCTACACACAGTGCACAGTGAGACAGACATAATCCCCATCCACACACACTGCACAGTGAGACAGACACAATCCCCATCCACACACACTGCACAGTGAGACAGACACAATCCCCATCCACACACACTGCATAGTGAGACAGACACAATCCCCATCCACACCCATTGCACAGTGGGACAGACACAGTCCCTATCCCCACACAGTGCTCAGTAAGACAGACACAATCCCCATCCAGACACAGTGCACAGTGAGTTAGACATAATCCCCATCCACACACACAGCACAGTGAGTCAGACACAATCCCCATCCACACACAGTGCACAGTGAGACAGCCACAATCCCCATCCACACACACTGCACAGTGAGACTGCCACAATCCCCATCCACACACAATGCATAGTGAGACACTCAAAATCCCCATCCACACACACTGCACAGTGAGACAGACACAATCCCCATCCACACACACTGCACAGTGAGACTGACACAATCCCTATCCCCACCCACTGCACAGTGAGTCAGACACAATCCCCATCCACACACAGTGCACAGTGAGACAGCCACAATCCCCATCCACACACAATGCATAGTGAGACACTCAAAATCCCCATCCACACACACTGCACAGTGAGACAGACACAATCCCCATCCACACACACTGCACAGTGAGACTGACACAATCCCTATCCCCACACACTGCACAGTGAGATAGGCACAATCCCTATCCACACCCACTGCACAGTGAGTTAGACATAATCCCCATCCACACACACAGCACAGTGAGACAGACACAATCCCTATCCACAGACACTGCACAGTGAGACAGACACAATCCCCATCCACACACACTGCACAGTGAGACAGACACAATCCCTATCCCCACACACTGCACAGTGAGATAGGCACAATCCCTATCCACACCCACTGCACAGTGAGCCTGACACAATCCTGATTCACATACACTGCACAGTAAGACAGGCACAATCCGGATCCACACACACTGCACAGTGAGACAGACAAAATCCCCATCCATACACACTGCACAGTGAGACAGACCCAATCCCTATCCCCACACACTGCACAGTGAGACTGGCACAATCCCCATCCACACACACTGCACAGTGAGACAGGCACAATCCCGATTCACACACACTGCTCAGTGAGACAGACACAATCCCCATCCACACACACTGCACAGTGAGACAGACACAATCTCTATCCCCACAACTGCACAGTGAGACAGATACAATCCCCATCCACACACACACTGCACAGTAAGGCAGACGCAATCCCCATCCACACACACTGCACAGTGAGACAGACACAATCCCCATCCACACACACACTGCACAGTGAGACAGGCACAATCTCCATCCACACACACACTGCACAGTGAGACAGGCACAATCTCCATCCACACACACACTGCACAGTGCGACAGACACAATCCCCATCCACACACACACTGCACAGTGAGACAGACACAATCCCCATCCACACCCACTGCACAGTGAGACAGACACAATCCCTATCCACACCCACTGCACAGTGAGACAGACATAATCCCTATCCACACCCACTGCACAGTGAGACTGACACAATCCTGATTCACATACACTGCACAGTAAGACAGGCACAATCCCGATCCACACACACTGCACAGTGAGACAGAGAAAATCCCCATCCATACACACTGCACAGTGAGACAGACCCAATCCGTATCCCCACACACTGCACAGTGAGACTGGCACAATCCCCATCCACACACACTGCACAGTGAGACTGGCACAATCCCGATTCACACACACTGCACAGTGAGACAGACACAATCCCCATCCACACACACTGCACAGTGAGACAGACACAATCCCTATCCCCACACACAGCACAGTGAGATAGGCACAATCCCTATCCACACCCACTGCACAGTGAGACAGACACAATCCTGAATCACATACACTGCACAGTGAGACAGGCACAATCCCCATCCACACACACTGCACAGTGAGACAGACACAATCCCCATCCACACACACTGCACAGTGAGACAGACACAATCCCCATCCACGCACACTGCCCAGTGAGATAGACACAATCCCCATCACACACAGTACACAGGAGGTAGACACAATCCCCATCTACACACAGTGCACAGTGAGACAGACATAATCCCCATCCACACACACTGCACAGTGAGACAGACACAATCCCCATCCACACACACTGCACAGTGAGACAGACACAATCCCCATCCACACACACTGCATAGTGAGACAGACACAATCCCCATCCACACCCATTGCACAGTGGGACAGACACAGTCCCTATCCCCACACAGTGCTCAGTAAGACAGACACAATCCCCATCCAGACACAGTGCACAGTGAGTTAGACATAATCCCCATCCACACACACAGCACAGTGAGTCAGACACAATCCCCATCCACACACAGTGCACAGTGAGACAGCCACAATCCCCATCGACACACAATGCATAGTGAGACACTCAAAATCCCCATCCACACACACTGCACAGTGAGACAGACACAATCCCCATCCACACACACTGCACAGTGAGACAGACACAATCCCATCCACACACACACTACACAGTGAGACAGGCACAATCTCCATCCACACATACACTGCACAGTGAGACAGACACAATCCCCATCCACATACACTGTCCAGCGAGACAGGCACAATCCCCATCCACATAGAGTGCACAGTGAGACAGGCACAATCCCCATCCACGCACACTGCACAGTGAGACAGACACAATCCCCATCCACACACAGTACACAGGAGGTAGACACAATCCCCATCTACACACACAGTGCACAGTGAGACAGACATAATCCCCATCCACACACACTGCACAGTGAGACAGACACAATTCCCATCCACGCACACTGCCCAGTGAGATAGACACAATCCCCATCACACACAGTACACAGGAGGTAGACACAATCCCCATCTACACACACAGTGCACAGTGAGACAGACATAATCCCCATCCACACACACTGCACAGTGAGACAGACATAATCCCCATCCACACACACTGCACAGTGAGACAGACACAATCCCCATCCACACACACTGCACAGTGAGACAGACACAATGCCCATCCACACACACTGCATAGTGAGACAGACACAATCCCCATCCACACCCATTGCACAGTGGGACAGACACAGTCCCTATCCCCACACAGTGCTCAGTAAGACAGACACAATCCCCATCCAGACACAGTGCACAGTGAGTTAGACATAATCCCCATCCACACACACAGCACAGTGAGTCAGACACAATCCCCATCTACACACAGTGCACAGTGAGACAGCCACAATCCCCATCCACACACAATGCATAGTGAGACACTCAAAATCCCCATCCACACACACTGCACAGTGAGACGGACACAATGCCCATCCACACACACTGCATAGTGAGACAGACACAATCCCCATCCACACCCATTGCACAGTGGGACAGACACAGTCCCTATCCCCACACAGTGCTCAGTAAGACAGACACAATCCCCATCCAGACACAGTGCACAGTGAGTTAGACATAATCCCCATCCACACACACAGCACAGTGAGACAGACACAATCCCTATCCACAGACACTGCACAGTGAGACAGACACAATCCCCATCCACACACACTGCACAGTGAGACAGACACAATCCCTATCCCCACACACTGCACAGTGAGATAGGCACAATCCCTATCCACACCCACTGCACAGTGAGCCTGACACAATCCTGATTCACATACACTGCACAGTAAGACAGGCACAATCCCGATCCACACACACTGCACAGTGAGACAGACAAAATCCCCATCCATACACACTGCACATTGAGACAGACCCAATCCCTATCCCCACACACTGCACAGTGAGACTGGCACAATCCCCATCCACACACACTGCACAGTGAGACAGGCACAATCCCGATTCACACACACTGCTCAGTGAGACAGACACAATCCCCATCCACACACACTGCACAGTGAGACAGACACAATCCCTATCCCCACAACTGCACAGTGAGACAGATACAATCCCCATCCACACACACACTGCACAGTAAGGCAGACGCAATCCCCATCCACACACACTGCACAGTGAGACAGACACAATCCCCATCCACACACACACTGCACAGTGAGACAGGCACAATCTCCATCCACACACACACTGCACAGTGAGACAGGCACAATCTCCATCCACACACACACTGCACAGTGCGACAGACACAATCCCCATCCACACACACACTGCACAGTGAGACAGACACAATCCCCATCCACACCCACTGCACAGTGAGACAGACACAATCCCCATCCACACCCACTGCACAGTGAGACAGACATAATCCCCATCCACACTCAGTGCACAGTGAGACAGGCACGATCCCACCCACACACACTGCACAGTGAGAGAGATACAATCCCCATCCACACACACTGCAGTGCGAGACAGATACAATCCTCATCCACACCCACTGCACAGTGAAACAGTCACAATCCCCATCCACACCCACTGCACAGCGAGACAGACACAATCCCCATCCACACACAGTGCTTAGTAAGACAGACACTATCCCCATCCACATACACTGCACAGTGAGACAGACACAATCCCCATCCACACACACACTGCACAGTGAGACAGACACAATCCCGATTCACACACACTGCACAGTGAGATAGACACCATCCCCATCCACACACACACTGCACAGTGAGACAGGCACAATCTCCATCCACACACACTGCACAGTCTGACAGACACAATCCCTATCCCCACACACTGCACAGTGAGATAGGCACAATCCCTATCCACACCCACTGCACAGTAAGACTGACACAATCCTGATTCACAAACACTGCACAGTGAGACAGGCACAATCCCCATGCACACCCACTGCACAATGAGACAGACACGATCCCGATTCACACACACTTCACAGTGAGACAGGCACAATCCCCATCCACACACACTGCACAGTGAGACAGACACAATCCCTATCCACACGCAATGCACAGTGAGACAGACACAATCCCCATCCACACACACACTGCACAGTAAGGCAGACACAATCCCCATCCACACACACTGCACAGTGAGACAGACACAATCCCATCCACACACACACTACACAGTGAGACAGGCACAATCTCCATCCACACATAGACTGCACAGTGAGACAGACACAATCCCCATCCACATACACTGTCCAGCGAGACAGGCACAATCCCCATCCACATAGAGTGCACAGTGAGACAGGCACAATCCCCATCCACGCACACTGCACAGTGAGACAGACACAATCCCCATCCACACACAGTACACAGGAGGTAGACACAATCCCCATCTACACACACAGTGCACAGTGAGACAGACATAATCCCCATCCACACACACTGCACAGTGAGACAGACACAATCCCCATCCACGCACACTGCCCAGTGAGATAGACACAATCCCCATCACACACAGTACACAGGAGGTAGACACAATCCCCATCTACACACAGTGCACAGTGAGACAGACATAATCCCCATCCACACACACTGCACAGTGAGACAGACACAATCCCCATCCACACACACTGCACAGTGAGATAGACACGATCCCTATCCACACACACACTGCACAGTGAGACAGGCACAATCTCCATCCACACACACACTGCACAGTGAGACAGGCACAATCTCCATCCACACACACACTGCACAGTGAGACAGACACAATCCCCATCCACATACACTGCACAGCGAGACAGGCACAATCCCCATCCACACACACTGCACAGTGAGACAGACACAATCCCCATCCACGCACACTGCACAGTGAGACAGACACAATCCCCATCCACACCCACTGTACAGTGAGACAGACACAATCCCCATCCACACACACACACTGCACTGCGAGACAGATAAAATCCTTATCCACACCCACTGCACAGTGGGACAGACACAATCCCCATCCACACACACTGCACAGTGAGACAGACACAATCCCTATCCACTCACACTGCACAGTGAGACAGATACAATCCCCATCCACACATACACTACACAGTAAGTCAGACACAATCCCCATCCACACACACTGCAGAGTGAGACAGACACAATCCCCATCCACACACACACAGCACAGTGAGACAGACACAATCCCGATTCACACACACTGCACAGTGAGATAGACACGATCCCCATCCACACACACACTGCACAGTGAGACAGGCACAATCTCCATCCACACACACACTGCACAGTGAGACAGACACAATCCCCATCCACATACACTGCACAGCGAGACAGGCACAATCCCCATTCACACACACTGCACAGTGAGACAGACACAATCCTCATCCACACCCACTGTACAGTGAGACAGACACAATCCCCATCCACACACAGTGCTTAGTAAGACAGACACAATCCCCATCCACACACACACACTGCAGTGCGAGGCAGATAAAATCCTTATCCACACCCACTGCCCAGTGAGACAGGCACAACCCCATCCACAGAAAGTGCACAGCGAGACAGGCACAATCCCCATCCATGCACACTGCACAGTGAGACAGACACAATCCCCATCCACACACACTGCACAGTGAGACAGACACAATCCCCATCCACACACACTGCACAGTGAGATAGACACAATCCCCATCCACACACAGTACACAGTGAGGTAGACACAAGTCCCATCCACACACATCACAGAGAGACAGACATAATCCCCATCCACACACACACTGCACAGTGAGACAGACACAATCCCCATCCACACACACAGTGCACAATGAGACAGGCACAATCCCCATCCACACACAGTGCACAGTGAGACAGGGACAATCCCCATCCACACACAGTGCACAGAGAGACAGACATAATCCCCATCCACACACACACTGCACAGTGAGACAGACACAATCCCTATCCACAACCACTGCATAGTGAGACAGACACAATCCCCATCCACACCCATTGCACAGTGAGACAGACACAATTTCCATCCTCACACAGTGCTCAGTAAGACAGACACAATCCCCATCCAGACACAGTGCACAGTGAGTTAGACATAATCCCCATCCACACACACACAGCACAGTGAGACAGCCACAATCCCCATCCACACACAATGCATAGTGAGACACTCAAAATCCGCATCCACACACACTGCACAGTGAGACAGACACAATCCCCATCCACACACACTGCACAGTGAGACTGACACAATCCCTATCCCCACACACTGCATAGTGAGATAGGCACAATCCCTATCCACGCCCACTGCACAGTGAGACAAACACAATCCTGATTCACATACACTGCACAGTGAGACAGGCGCAATCCCCATCCACACACACTGCACAGTCAGACAGACACAATCCCCATCCACACACACTGCACAGTGAGACAGACACAATCCTGATTCACATACACTGCACAGTGAGACAGGCACAATCCCTATCCACAGACACTGCACAGTGAGACAGGCACAATCCCCATCCACACACACTGCACAGTGAGACAGACACAATCCCTATCCCCACACACTGCACAATGAGACAGTCACAATCCCGATTCACACACACTGCACAGTGAGACAGACACAATCCCTATCCACAGACACTGCACAGTGAGACAGGCACAATCCCCATCCACACACACTGCACAGTGAGACAGACACAATCCCTATCCCCACACACTGCACAGTGAGACAGACACAATCCCCATCCACACACACACTGCACAGTAAGGCAGACACAATCCCCATCCACACACACTGCACAGTGAGACAGACACAATCCCGATTCACACACACTGCACAGTGAGATAGACTCGATCCTCATCCACACACACTGCACAGTGAGACTGACACAATCTCCATCCACACACACACTGCACAGTGAGATGGGCACAATCTCCATCCACATACACTGCACAGCGAGACTGGCACAATCCCCATCCTCACACACTGCACAGTGAGACAGACACAATCCCCATCCTCACACACTGCACAGTGAGACAGACACAATCCCCATCCACGCACACTGCCCAGTGAGATAGACACAATCCCCATCACACACAGTACACAGGAGGTAGACACAATCCCCATCTACACACAGTGCACAGTGAGACAGACATAATCCCCATCCACACACACTGCACAGTGAGACAGACACAATCCCCATCCACACACACTGCACAGTGAGACAGACACAATCTCCATCCACACACACTGCATAGTGAGACAGACACAATCCCCATCCACACCCATTGCACAGTGGGACAGACACAGTCCCTATCCCCACACAGTGCTCAGTAAGACAGACACAATCCCCATCCAGACACAGTGCACAGTGAGTTAGACATAATCCCCATCCACACACACAGCACAGTGAGACAGACACAATCCCCATCCACACACAGTGCACAGTGACACAGCCACAATCCCCATCCACACACAATGCATAGTGAGACACTCAAAATCCCCATCCACACACACTGCACAGTGAGACAGACACAATCCCCATCCACACACACACTGCACAGTGAGACTGACACAATCCCTATCCCCACACACTTCACAGTGAGACAGACACAATCCCCATCCACACACACACTGCACAGTGAGACAGGCACAATCCCCATCCACACACACTACACAGTGAGACAGACACAATCCCCATCCACACACACTGCACAGTGAGACAGACACAATCCCTATCCCCACACACTGCACAGTAAGATAGGCACAATCCCTATCCACACCCACTGCACAGTGAGACTGACACAATCCTGATTCACATACACTGCACAGTAAGACAGGCACAATCCCGATCCACACACACTGCACAGTGAGACAGACAAAATCCCCATCCATACACACTGCACAGTGAGACAGACCCAATCCGTATCCCCACACACTGCACAGTGAGACTGGCACAATCCCCATCCACACACACTGCACAGTGAGACTGGCACAATCCCGATTCACACACACTGCACAGTGAGACAGACACAATCCCCATCCACACACACTGCACAGTGAGACAGACACAATCCCTATCCCCACACACTGCACAGTGAGATAGGCACAATCCCTATCCACACCCACTGCACAGTGAGACAGACACAATCCTGAATCACATACACTGCACAGTGAGACAGGCACAATCCCCATCCACACACACTGCACAGTGAGACAGACACAATCCCCATCCACACACACTGCACAGTCTGACAGACACAATCCCTATCCCCACACACTGCACAGTGAGATAGGCACAATCCCTATCCACACCCACTGCACAGTAAGACTGACACAATCCTGATTCACATACACTGCACAGTGAGACAGGCACAATCCCCATGCACACCCACTGCACAATGAGACAGACACGATCCCGATTCACACACACTTCACAGTGAGACAGGCACAATCCCCATCCACACACACTGCACAGTGAGACAGACACAATCCCTATCCACACACACTGCACAGTGAGACAGATACAATCCCCATCCACACACACACTGCACAGTAAGGCAGACACAATCCCCATCCACACACACTGCACAGTGAGACAGACACAATCCCATCCACACACACACTACACAGTGAGACAGGCACAATCTCCATCCACACATACACTGCACAGTGAGACAGACACAATCCCCATCCACATACACTGTCCAGCGAGACAGGCACAATCCCCATCCACATAGAGTGCACAGTGAGACAGGCACAATCCCCATCCACGCACACTGCACAGTGAGACAGACACAATCCCCATCCACACACAGTACACAGGAGGTAGACACAATCCCCATCTACACACACAGTGCACAGTGAGACAGACATAATCCCCATCCACACACACTGCACAGTGAGACAGACACAATCCCCATCCACGCACACTGCCCAGTGAGATAGACACAATCCCCATCACACACAGTACACAGGAGGTAGACACAATCCCCATCTACACACAGTGCACAGTGAGACAGACATAATCCCCATCCACACACGCTGCACAGTGAGACAGACACAATCCCCATCCACACACACTGCACAGTGAGACAGACACAATCCCCATCCACACACACTGCATAGTGAGACAGACACAATCCCCATCCACACCCATTGCACAGTGGGACAGACACAGTCCCTATCCCCACACAGTGCTCAGTAAGACAGACACAATCCCCATCCAGACACAGTGCACAGTGAGTTAGACATAATCCCCATCCACACACACAGCACAGTGAGTCAGACACAATCCCCATCCACACACAGTGCACAGTGAGACAGCCACAATCCCCATCCACACACAATGCATAGTGAGATAGGCACAATCCCTATCCACACCCACTGCACAGTAAGACTGACACAATCCCGATTCACACACACTTCACAGTGAGACAGGCACAATCCCCATCCACACACACTGCACAGTGAGACAGACACAATCCCTATCCACACACACTGCACAGTGAGACAGATACAATCCCCATCCACACACACACTGCACAGTGAGACAGACACAATCCCCATCCACACACACTGCACAGTGAGACAGACACAATCCCATCCACACACACACTGCACAGTGAGACAGGCACAATCTCCATCCACACATACACTGCACAGTGAGACAGACACAATCCCCATCCACATACACTGTCCAGCGAGACAGGCACAATCCCCATCCACACAGAGTGCACAGTGAGACAGGCACAATCCCCATCCACGCACACTGCACAGTGAGACAGACACAATCCCCATCCACACACAGTACACAGGAGGTAGACACAATCCCCATCTACACACACAGTGCACAGTGAGACAGACATAATCCCCATCCACACACACTGCACAGTGAGACAGACACAATTCCCATCCACGCACACTGCCCAGTGAGATAGACACAATCCCCATCACACACAGTACACAGGAGGTAGACACAATCCCCATCTACACACAGTGCACAGTGAGACAGACATAATCCCCATCCACACACACTGCACAGTGAGACAGACACAATCCCCATCCACACACACTGCACAGTGAGACAGACACAATGCCCATCCACACACACTGCATAGTGAGACAGACACAATCCCCATCCACACCCATTGCACAGTGGGACAGACACAGTCCCTATCCCCACACAGTGCTCAGTAAGACAGACACAATCCCCATCCAGACACAGTGCACAGTGAGTTAGACATAATCCCCATCCACACACACAGCACAGTGAGTCAGACACAATCCCCATCCACACACAGTGCACAGTGAGACAGCCACAATCCCCATCCACACACAATGCATAGTGAGACACTCAAAATCCCCATCCACACACACTGCACAGTCTGACAGACACAATCCCCATCCACACACACTGCACAGTGAGACAGACACAATCCCATCCACACACACACTACACAGTGAGACAGGCACAATCTCCATCCACACATACACTGCACAGTGAGACAGACACAATCCCCATCCACACACACTGCACAGTGAGACAGACACAATCCCATCCACACACACACTACACAGTGAGACAGGCACAATCTCCATCCACACATACACTGCACAGTGAGACAGGCACAATCTCCATCCACACACACACAGCACAGTGAGACAGACACAATCCCTATCCACAGACACTGCACAGTGAGACAGACACAATCCCCATCCACACACACTGCACAGTGAGACAGACACAATCCCTATCCCCACACACTGCACAGTGAGATAGGCACAATCCCTATCCACACCCACTGCACAGTGAGACTGACACAATCCTGATTCACATACACTGCACAGTAAGACAGGCACAATCCCGATCCACACACACTGCACAGTGAGACAGACAAAATCCCCATCCATACACACTGCACAGTGAGACAGACCCAATCCGTATCCCCACACACTGCACAGTGAGACTGGCACAATCCCCATCCACACACACTGCACAGTGAGACAGGCACAATCCCGATTCACACACACTGCTCAGTGAGACAGACACAATCCCCATCCACACACACTGCACAGTGAGACAGACACAATCCCTATCCCCACAACTGCACAGTGAGACAGATACAATCCCCATCCACACACACACTGCACAGTAAGGCAGACGCAATCCCCATCCACACACACTGCACAGTGAGACAGGCACAATCTCCATCCACACACACACTGCACAGTGAGACAGGCACAATCTCCATCCACACACACACTGCACAGTGCGACAGACACAATCCCCATCCACACACACACTGCACAGTGAGACAGACACAATCCCCATCCACACCCACTGCACAGTGAGACAGACACAATCCCCATCCACACCCACTGCACAGTGAGACAGACATAATCCCCATCCACACTCAGTGCACAGTGAGACAGGCACGATCCCACCCACACACACTGCACAGTGAGAGAGATACAATCCCCATCCACACACACTGCAGTGCGAGACAGATACAATCCTCATCCACACCCACTGCACAGTGAAACAGACACAATCCCCATCCACACCCACTGCACAGCGAGACAGACACAATCCCCATCCACACACAGTGCTTAGTAAGACAGACACTATCCCCATCCACATACACTGCACAGTGAGACAGACACAATCCCCATCCACACACACACTGCACAGTGAGACAGACACAATCCCGATTCACACACACTGCACAGTGAGATAGACACCATCCCCATCCACACACACACTGCACAGTGAGACAGGCACAATCTCCATCCACACACACACTGCACAGTGAGACAGGCACAATCTCCATCCACACACACACTGCCCAGTGAGACAGACACAATCCCCATCCACATACACTGCACAGCGAGACAGGCACAATCCCCATCCACACACACTGCACAGTGAGACAGACACAATCCCCATCCACACCCACTGTACAGTGAGACAGACACAATCCCCATCCACACACAGTGCTTAGTAAGACAGACACAATCCCCATCCACACACACACACTGCACTGCGAGACAGATAAAATCCTTACCCACACCCACTGCACAGTGGGACAGACACAATCCCCATCCACACACACTGCACAGTGAGACAGACACAATCCCCATCCACACACAGTGCTTAGTAAGACAGACACAATCCCCATCCACACACACTGCACAGTGAGACTGACACAATCCCTATCCCCACACACTGCACAGTGAGATAGGCACAATCCCTATCCACACCCACTGCACAGTGAGACAAACACAATCCCCATCCACACCCACTGGACAGTGAGACAGACACAATCCCCATCCACACACAGTGCTTAGTAAGACAGACACAATCCCCATCCACACACACACACTGCACTGCGAGACAGATGAAATCCTTATCCACACCCACTGCACAGTGGGACAGACACAATCCCCATCCACACACACTGCACAGTGAGACAGACACAATCCCTATCCACACACACTGCACAGTGAGACAGATACAATCCCCATCCACATACACTGCACAGCGAGACAGGCACAATCCCCATCCACACACACTGCACAGTGAGACAGACACAATCCCCATCCACACCCACTGTACAGTGAGACAGACACAATCCCCATCCACACACAGTGCTTAGTAAGACAGACACAATCCCCATCCACACACACACACTGCACTGCGAGACAGATAAAATCCTTATCCACACCCACTGCACAGTGGGACAGACACAATCCCCATCCACACACACTGCACAGTGAGACAGACACAATCCCCATCCACACACAGTGCGAAGTAAGACAGACACAATCCCCATCCACACACACTGCACAGTGAGACTGACACAATCCCTATCCCCACACACTGCACAGTGAGATAGGCACAATCCCTATCCACACCCACTGCACAGTGAGACATACACAATCCCCATCCACACTCACTGTACAGTGAGACAGACACAATCCCCATCCACACACAGTGCTTAGTAAGACAGACACAATCCCCATCCACACACACACACTGCACTGCGAGACAGATGAAATCCTTATCCACACCCACTGCACAGTGGGACAGACACAATCGCCATCCACACACACTGCACAGTGAGACAGACACAATCCCCATCCACACACACACTGCACAGTGAGACAGACACAATCCCTATTCACACACACTGCACAGTGAGATAGACACCATCCCCATCCACACACACACACTGCACAGTGAGACAGGCACAATCTCCATCCACACACACACTGCACAGTGAGACAGGCACAATCTCCATCCACACACACACTGCACAGTGAGACAGACACAATCCCCATCCACATACATTGCACAGCGAGACAGGCACAATCCCCATCCACACACACTGCACAGTGAGACAGACACAATCCCCATCCACGCACACTGCACAGTGAGACAGACACAATCCCCGTCCACACCCACTGTACAGTGAGACAGACACAATCCCCATCCACACACACACACTGCACTGCGAGACAGATACAATCCTTATCCACACCCACTGCACAGTGGGACAGACATAATCCTCATCCACACACACACACTGCACTGCGAGACAGATACAATCCTTATCCACACCCACTGCACAGTGGGACAGACATAATCCCCATCCACACACACTGCACAGTGAGACAGACACAATCCCCATCCACACACAGTGCTTAGTAAGACAGACACAATCCCCATCCACACACACTGCACAGTGAGACTGTCACAATCCCTATCCCCACACACTGCACAGTGAGATAGGCACAATCCCTATCCACACCCACTGCACAGTGAGACAGACACAATCCCTATCCCCACACACTGCACAGTGAGATAGGCACAATCCCTATCCACACCCACTGCACAGTGAGACTGACACAATCCTGATTCACATACACTGCACACTGAGACAGGCACAATCCCCATCCACACCCACTGCACAATGAGACAGTCACAATCCCGATTCACACACACTGCGCAGTGAGACAGACACAATCCCTATCCACAGACACTGCACAGTGAGACAGATACAATCCCCATCCACACACACACTGCACAGTAAGGCAGACACAATCCCCATCCACACAGCCTGCACAGTGAGACAGACACAATCCCGATTCACACACACTGCACAGTGAGATAGACACGATCCCCATCCACACACACACTGCACAGTGAGACAGGCACAATCTCCATCCACACACACACTGTACAGTGAGACAGGCACAATCTCCATCCACACATACACTGCACAGTGAGACAGGCACAATCTCCATCCACACACACACTGCACAGCGAGACAGGCACAATCCCCATCCACACACACTGCACAGTGAGACAGACACAATCCCCATCCACGCACACTGCACAGTGAGACAGACACAATCCCCATCCACACCCACTGCACAGTGAGACTGACACAATCCCTATCCCCACACACTGCACAGTGAGATAGGCACAATCCCTATCCACACACACTGCACAGTGAGACAGACACAATCCTGATTCACATACACTGCAGAGTGAGACAGGCACAATCCCCATCCACACACACTGCACAGTGAGACAGACACAATCCCCATCCACACACACTGCACAGTCTGACAGACACAATCCCTATCCCCACACACTGCACAGTGAGATAGGCACAATCCCTATCCACACCCACTGCACAGTAAGACTGACACAATCCCCATACACACACACACTGCACAGTGAGACAGACACAATCCCAATTCACACACACAGCACAGTGAGACAGACACAATCCCCATCCACACACACACTGCACAGTGAGACAGGCACAATCTCCATCCACACACACACTGCACAGTGAGACAGACACAATCCCCATCTACACACACACTGCACAGTGCGACAGACACAATCCCCATCCACACACACACTGCACAGTGAGACAGACACAATCCCCATCCACACCCACTGCACAGTGAGACAGACACAATCCCCATCCACACCCACTGCACAGTGAGACAGACATAATCCCCATCCACACTCAGTGCACAGTGAGACAGGCACGATCCCACCCACACACACTGCACAGTGAGAGAGATACAATCCCCATCCACACACACTGCAGTGCGAGACAGATACAATCCTCATCCACACCCACTGCACAGTGAAACAGACACAATCCCCATCCACACCCACTGCACAGCGAGACAGACACAATCCCCATCCACACACAGTGCTTAGTAAGACAGACACTATCCCCATCCACATACACTGCACAGTGAGACAGACACAATCCCCATCCACACACACACTGCACAGTGAGACAGACACAATCCCGATTCACACACACTGCACAGTGAGATAGACACCATCCCCATCCACACACACACTGCACAGTGAGACAGGCACAATCTCCATCCACACACACACTGCACAGTGAGACAGGCACAATCTCCATCCACACACACACTGCACAGTGAGACAGACACAATCCCCATCCACATACACTGCACAGCGAGACAGGCACAATCCCCATCCACACACACTGCACAGTGAGACAGACACAATCCCCATCCACACCCACTGTACAGTGAGACAGACACAATCCCCATCCACACACAGTGCTTAGTAAGACAGACACAATCCCCATCCACACACACACACTGCACTGCGAGACAGATAAAATCCTTATCCACACCCACTGCACAGTGGGACAGACACAATCCCCATCCACACACACTGCACAGTGAGACAGACACAATCCCCATCCACACACAGTGCTTAGTAAGACAGACACAATCCCCATCCACACACACTGCACAGTGAGACTGACACAATCCCTATCCCCACACACTGCACAGTGAGATAGGCACAATCCCTATCCACACCCACTGCACAGTGAGACATACACAATCCCCATCCACACCCACTGTACAGTGAGACAGACACAATCCCCATCCACACACAGTGCTTAGTAAGACAGACACAATCCCCATCCACACACACACACTGCACTGCGAGACAGATGAAATCCTTATCCACACCCACTGCACAGTGGGACAGACACAATCCCCATCCACACACACTGCACAGTGAGACAGACACAATCCCCATCCACACACACACTGCACAGTGAGACAGACACAATGCCGATTCACACACACTGCACAGTGAGATAGACACCATCCCCATCCACACACACACACTGCACAGTGAGACAGGCACAATCTCCATCCACACACACACTGCACAGTGAGACAGGCACAATCTCCATCCACACACACACTGCACAGTGAGACAGACACAATCCCCATCCACATACACTGCACAGCGAGACAGGCACAATCCCCATCCACACACACTGCACAGTGAGACAGACACAATCCCCATCCACGCACACTGCACAGTGAGACAGACACAATCCCCGTCCACACCCACTGTACAGTGAGACAGACACAATCCCCATCCACACACAGTGCTTAGTAAGACAGACAAAATCCCCATCCACACACACACACTGCACTGCGAGACAGATACAATCCTTATCCACACCCACTGCACAGTGGGACAGACATAATCCCCATCCACACACACTGCACAGTGAGACAGACACAATCCCCATCCACACACAGTGCTTAGTAAGACAGACACAATCCCCATCCACACACACTGCACAGTGAGACTGTCACAATCCCTGTCCCCACACACTGCACAGTGAGATAGGCACAATCCCTATCCACACCCACTGCACAGTGAGACAGACACAATCCCTATCCCCACATACTGCACAGTGAGATAGGCACAATCCCTATCCACACCCACTGCACAGTGAGACTGACACAATCCTGATTCACATACACTGCACACTGAGACAGGCACAATCCCCATCCACACCCACTGCACAATGAGACAGTCACAATCCCGATTCACACACACTGCACAGTGAGACAGACACAATCCCTATCCACAGACACTGCACAGTGAGACAGGCACAATCCCCATCCACACACACTGCACAGTGAGACTGACACAATCCCTATCCCCACACACTGCACAGTGAGACAGATACAATCCCCATCCACACACACACTGCACAGTAAGGCAGACACAATCCCCATCCACACACACTGCACAGTGAGACAGACACAATCCCGATTCACACACACTGCACAGTGAGATAGACACGATCCCCATCCACACACACACTGCACAGTGAGACAGGCACAATCTCCATCCACACACACACTGCACAGTGAGACAGACACAATCTCCATCCACACATACACTGCACAGTGAGACAGGCACAATCTCCATCCACACACACACTGCACAGCGAGACAGGCACAATCCCCATCCACACACACTGCACAGTGAGACAGACACAATCCCCATCCACGCACACTGCACAGTGAGACAGACACAATCCCCATCCACACCCACTGCACAGTGAGACAGACACAATCCCTATCCCCACACACTGCACAGTGAGATAGGCACAATCCCTATCCACACCCACTGCACAGTGAGACAGACACAATCCTGAATCACATACACTGCACAGTGAGACAGGCACAATCCCCATGCACACCCACTGCACAATGAGACAGACACAATCCCGATTCACACACACTTCACAGTGAGACAGGCACAATCCCCATCCACACACACTGCACAGTGAGACAGACACAATCCCTATCCACACACACTGCACAGTGAGACAGATACAATCCCCATCCACACACACACTGCACAGTAAGGCAGACACAATCCCCATCCACACACATACTGCACAGTGAGACAGGCACAATCTCCATCCACACATACACTGCACAGTGAGACAGACACAATCCCCATCCACATACACTGTACAGCGAGACAGGCACAATCCCCATCCACATAGAGTGCACAGTGAGACAGGCACAATCCCCATCCACGCACACTGCACAGTGAGACAGACACAATCCCCATCCACACACAGTACACAGGAGGTAGCCACAATCCCCATCTACACACACAGTGCACAGTGAGACAGACATAATCCCCATCCACACACACTGCACAGTGAGACAGACACAATCCAAATCCAAGCACACTGCCCAGTGAGATAGACACAATCCCCATCACACACAGTACACAGGAGGTAGACACAATCCCCATCTACACACAGTGCACAGTGAGACAGACATAATCCCCATCCACACACACTGCACAGTGAGACAGACACAATCCCCATCCACACACACTGCACAGTGAGACAGACACAATCCCCATCCACACACACTGCATAGTGAGACAGACACAATCCCCATCCACACCCATTGCACAGTGGGACAGACACAGTCCCTATCCCCACACAGTGCTCAGTAAGACAGACACAATCCCCATCCAGACACAGTGCACAGTGAGTTAGACATAATCCCCATCCACACACACAGCACAGTGAGACAGACACAATCCCCATCCACACACAGTGCACAGTGAGACAGCCACAATCCCCATCCACACACACACGGCACAGTGAGACAGACACAATCCCGATTCACACACACTGCACAGTAAGATAGACACCATCCCCATCCACACACACACTGCACAGTGAGACAGGCACAATCTCCATCCACACACACACTGCACAGTGAGACAGGCACAATCTCCATCCACACACACACTGCACAGTGAGACAGACACAATCCCCATCCACATACACTGCACAGCGAGACAGGCACAATCCCCATCCACACACACTGCACAGTGAGACAGACACAATCCCCATCCACACACAGTGCTTAGTAAGACAGACAAAATCCCCATCCATACACACACACTGCACTGCGAGACAGATACAATCCTTATCCACACCCACTGCACAGTGGGACAGACATAATCCCCATCCACACACACTGCACAGTGAGACAGACACAATCCCCATCCACACACAGTGCTTAGTAAGACAGACACAATCCCCATCCACACACACTGCACAGTGAGACTGTCACAATCCCTATCCCCACACACTGCACAGTGAGATAGGCACAATCCCTATCCACACCCACTGCACAGTGAGACAGACACAATCCCTATCCCCACACACTGCACAGTGAGATAGGCACAATCCCTATCCACACCCACTGCACAGTGAGACTGACACAAGCCTGATTCACATACACTGCACACTGAGACAGGCACAATCCCCATCCACACCCACTGCACAATGAGACAGTCACAATCCCGATTCACACACACTGCACAGTGAGACAGACACAATCCCTATCCACAGACACTGCACAGTGAGACAGGCACAATCCCCATCCACACACACTGCACAGTGAGACAGACACAATCCCAATCCACGCACACTGCCCAGTGAGATAGACACAATCCCCATCACACACAGTACACAGGAGGTAGACACAATCCCCATCTACACACAGTGCACAGTGAGACAGACATAATCCCCATCCACACACACTGCACAGTGAGACAGACACAATCCCCATCCACACACACTGCACAGTGAGACAGACACAATCCCCATCCACACACACTGCATAGTGAGACAGACACAATCCCCATCCACACCCATTGCACAGTGGGACAGACACAGTCCCTATCCCCACACAGTGCTCAGTAAGACAGACACAATCCCCATCCAGACACAGTGCACAGTGAGTTCGACATAATCCCCATCCACACACACAGCACAGTGAGACAGACACAATCCCCATCCACACACAGTGCACAGTGAGACAGCCACAATCCCCATCCACACACACACTGCACAGTGAGACAGACACAATCCCGATTCACACACACTGCACAGTGAGATAGACACCATCCCCATCCACACACACACTGCACAGTGAGACAGGCACAATCTCCATCCACACACACACTGCACAGTGAGACAGGCACAATCTCCATCCACACACACACTGCACAGTGAGACAGACACAATCCCCATCCACATACACTGCACAGCGAGACAGGCACAATCCCCATCCACACACACTGCACAGTGAGACAGACACAATCCCCATCCACACACAGTGCTTAGTAAGACAGACAAAATCCCCATCCACACACACACACTGCACTGCGAGACAGATACAATCCTTATCCACACCCACTGCACAGTGGGACAGACATAATCCCCATCCACACACACTGCACAGTGAGACAGACACAATCCCCATCCACACACAGTGCTTAGTAAGACAGACACAATCCCCATCCACACACACTGCACAGTGAGACTGTCACAATCCCTATCCCCACACACTGCACAGTGAGATAGGCACAATCCCTATCCACACCCACTGCACAGTGAGACAGACACAATCCCTATCCCCACACACTGCACAGTGAGATAGGCACAATCCCTATCCACACCCACTGCACAGTGAGACTGACACAATCCTGATTCACATACACTGCACACTGAGACAGGCACAATCCCCATCCACACCCACTGCACAATGAGACAGTCACAATCCCGATTCACACACACTGCACAATGAGACAGTCACATTCCCTATCCACAGACACTGCACAGTGAGACAGGCACAATCCCCATCCACACACACTGCACAGTGAGACTGACACAATCCCTATCCCCACACACTGCACAGTGAGACAGATACAATCCCCATCCACACACACACTGCACAGTAAGGCAGACACAATCCCCAACCACACACCCTGCACAGTGAGACAGACACAATCCCGATTCACACACACTGCACAGTGAGATAGACACGATCCCCATCCACACACACACTGCACAGTGAGACAGGCACAATCTCCATCCACACACACTCTGCACAGTGAGACAGGCACAATCTCCATCCACACATACACTGCACAGTGAGACAGGCACAATCTCCATCCACACACACACTGCACAGCGAGACAGACACAATCCCCTTCCACACACACTGCACAGTGAGACAGACACAATCCCCATCCACGCACACTGCACAGTGAGACAGACACAATCCCCATCCACACCCACTGCACAGTGAGACTGACACAATCCCTATCCCCACACACTGCACAGTGAGATAGGCACAATCCCTATCCACACACACTGCACAGTGAGACAGGCACGATCCCACCCACACACACTGCACAGTGAGAGAGATACAGTCCCCATCCACACACACTGCAGTGCGAGACAGATACAATCCTCATCCACACCCACTGCACAGTGAGACAGACACAATCCCCATCCACACCCACTGCACAGTGAGACAGACACAATCCCCATCCACACACAGTGCTTAGTAAGACAGACACAATCCCCATCCACATACACTGCACAGTGAGACAGACACAATCCCCATCCACACACAGTGAACGGTGAAATACACACACACTCTCCAGCCCTCTGGAATACAGGTTGAGTATTCTTTCTCTGCACCTCCATAAACCAAAAGACCCTGAAAACTGAAGGTAATTTTGTACACAGATGTTTTCAGACCTTTCGACACACTTAATTCAGGCATTTGTGTAAAAAAAATTCCCTTTTATGTCCATTCAAACCAAGCTCTGGACCTGAATGGACCTATTGGTAAGTGTATCCAGAACTGAAAATATCCATTGCCTGCCACCTAGTTGGTCCCCATGGTTTTCAGATCATGTGGATTAACTTATAGCCATGAGATAAAGACGTCAACTGAAATTACCAAGGTAAAGTTTTAAGCACAACAAGCCAAATAATCTATTTAGTTTATGTGACTGTTTACCTGAAAAGGAACATGCAAACATGAATGACACAGTCGGTGAGAGTGAGATAGAATATATATATATATATATAGTTCACAAATTGAATCTCCTGATATCCTGAAGAAGGGTCACTGGACTCAAAATGTTAACACTGTTTTCTCTTCATAGATACTTCCAGACTTTCTGAGTTTCTCCAGCAATTTCTGTTTTTATTTGTTACTGAAATAATGGGACAGTTAGACTCTCTATTCCTGTAGTTACATGCTCCCGATGCTCTACATCAGTGAGATCAAACGTAAACTCAGAGCATATTTCACCGAGCATCTCAGCTGGCTCACAGAGGCCGACCTGACCTCCCAGTAACTGCCCATTTTAATTGTCCTTCCCACTCCCTCTCTGACGTGACCATCCTCGGCCTCCTCTATTGCCACAATGAATCAGACATTGGAGAACAACTCCTCATCTTCTACCTTCTCCAATTTCAAATAACCTCCCTTCCCATCCCCTTACTCCCTTCCCAGCCCCTTCCCTTCCATTTCTCTGATGACTCTTCCTTCCAGCTACTAACTGGATTCATTCCTCCCATCGACCAACCAAGTCATACCCCCATCTGTGTTCACTAATTTCTGCCTCACCAACTTGCATCTCTCCGCACCCAAAACCCTTCCCTTTATCTACAGCGCCCCATACACCCACCCTCAACCCTGATGAAGGCTTATGCCTGAAACGTTGACTTCTCCATCTCCTGATGCTGCCTGGCTTGCTGTGTTCTTCCAGCTCCTGCTTGTCTTCCTGTAGTTAGAAACAGGACAATTACAGGATCCAGTTGCTTTTGTAATTTAAGGAAATTTGTACAGACAAACCAGGGTGTGCAACTTTAGTCAGATATGGTCTGTATGTAGCAAAATCTGCAACAATAGAACAGCAACCTAATTGTTTAAATCCAGAGATACAGGCTCAAGTGAAAACAGACATTAA
Organism: Chiloscyllium plagiosum; assembly: GCF_037043375.1. Taxonomy (NCBI): domain Eukaryota; kingdom Metazoa; phylum Chordata; class Chondrichthyes; order Orectolobiformes; family Hemiscylliidae; genus Chiloscyllium; species Chiloscyllium plagiosum. The sequence goes on from NW_028270173.1 coordinate 57,521,687, forward strand.
ATATGTGTCGGAAAACCACTTGTTCAAACCTAGTTACAGCAGTTGGACTTCTCCAGTAGAATTAGTTTCTAAACTTAATTGGTCATCCAGATTCTATGTGGGTTACGAAAAAGTAAATGTCATGACGAAACAAAATGTACTCAATCTTCAGTTGAAGTATTGTATTGATAAGGTTGGCAGTACAAAGATTGATTTATTAAAGGGATCCCAGCAGGAATCTTTGATGTCAAGAGCTAAAGATATATCAGCTTTCTTTTAGACCAAATGGATTAGCCTATATATCAACATCATAATTTGGCTTTCAGTTAAAAATACAGTAGCTGCTTTCCAAGGGCTTATGAACCAAGTTTTAATGGGTGTTTCCAATTTGTGTGGTTCGCTCAGATGATAAATACAAATTAAAACCTTTTTAAAATACTTACAGTTAGCTGACCTCAGGATAAATCTTACCAAGAGTGAGTTTGCAAAAGCAAAGATAACTTACCAGGACATCATAAGGCAAGGACAAGTGTTGTCAAGAATAGTGAAATTAAAAATATTGATGGATTTTTCGATTCCTAAGCCTAAGTGGAAAAATAATGTTAAAAATCACACAACACCAGGTTATAGTCCAACAGTGGGCGGCACGGTGGCACAGTGGTTAGCACTGCTGCCTCACAGCGCCAGAGACCCAAGTTCAATTCCTGCCTCAGGCGACTGACTGTGTAGAGTTTGCACGTTCTCCCCGTGTCTGCGTGGGTTTCCTCCGACAGTCACAAAGATGTGCAGGTCAGGTGAATTGGCCATGCTAAATTGCCCATAGTGTTAGGTAAGGGATAAATGTAGGGGTATGGGTGGGTTGCGCTTCGGCAGGTCGGTGTGGACTTGTTGGGCCGAATGGCCTGTTTCCACACTGTAAGTAATCTAAAAAAAAGGTTTAATTGGAAGCACACTAGCTTTCAGAGCGACGCACCTTCACAATCACCTGATGAAGGAGCGTCGCTCTGAAAGCTAGTATGCTTCCAATTAAACCTGTTGGACTATAACCTGGTGTTGTATGATTTTTAACTTTGTACACCCCAGTCCAACACTGGCATCTCCAAATCTTGGAAAAATAATGATATCTTTAAGCTGTGTCATGTCTATTGAAAGTCTATGCCAACTTTCAGTACAGTGGTTATTTCCCTAAAAGATTTGTTCCAAAGTAAGCAAGGATAAAATGGTTAAAAGAGTGCCAAACAGCTTTCGAGAATCTGAAGATAATCCTAACAGACCACCTCTGACTTCAGTAAACCCTGATGATACTCATGACTTGGGATTGGGTGCAATGTTATGACAAAAACAAATATTCTACAACAGAAAAGGAATCCACAGGATTATTACTGGCTCTTAAATATTTCAAAATATATGTACATCTTGTCCACAAGGAAATATTAATGTATACTGGCCATTTGTAGAATAATAACGCTAGATTATTTCTGTGTTACTGGAAAAGATATAATTCCTGATGCGTCAAATGGGGAAAAAAGTAGCTGTAGAGAGCAGTAAGGCTTCAAGAGCTCTCTCTCGCTCTCTTTCTCTCTCTCTCTCTGTTTTTCTTCTGGTTAAAATTTGGAAATGTGATAAAAGTAACACAACTGTATTTCGACTCGCTGACAAAAACTGAAAAGCCAAACTGTGACCATTATCCAAAAACCTGTATCCACCTTGATTTTCAATTGAACTGCAAACTTTGTTAAATAAAATCTTAAATTAGTTTATAGCTGTCAGCAATTCAATTTGTCAGTAAGAAGTTTTGTGGACTGTATGAATTCAATCTCTATCCTTCATTTTATTGATGATTGGTCATCAGGGGTGTATTTTCCCTTTTAGATTTTTTAAAAATTGTTACCTCTGCAGAGTCATTATTGTTCTGTGAGTGTATTGAAAAGTAAAAGATTAGTTTCCATTCTGGATTGTACATCAGGTTTTCATGCATTTTTGCTGTTTGAATAATAAGCTTTGTTATAATAAACTTGATTATTTTGAGCTTATTGAACAAGTCATATGAATGTCAACTGTATTGTGAAAAGTCATACAAGGAGAAAAATTGGCTATTTTTGCTATTAAGTTTAAACATTTACACTAATAGTAGAGTAGTCTGGCTCGATTATCAGTACATTTTCCCATCATGATTGTAACAGTGCAACCTAAAATAGTTTTGATAGCATACATTTAAAAGTAAGCATGCATTGTCTTAGACATGTGCATGCACACAGTCTTGCAGCCTCTGTCTTCTTTATTCATTCTATTTGCATTTTACAGTCTTTTTGAGAAGGGAACTCACCTCTTGCTATCAAAGTTTGTCCCCCCCCCTGCCTATACACACGCAGACTTTATTAAATCTTAACTTCTCTCTCTTCTTTCCCGTTATATTGCTTTGCACTTAAAGATGGGCTAAACCAGAGGTGCCCAACCTTTTGCATTTATGAGTCACGTAGACCAAACTGCAACCTTACACTGGTCACAATTTTGGAAAATTTCATATAATTGAAAAATGGCAAAAATATTCATTAGCTTTTAATGTCCATTAATGTGAAGACAGTTTCATTCATGTTAAATGTATTATTAGATTTCATTTTTTTCCTGTGTACATGACCATTTCTTCAAAATAGTTTGATTCTTCCAGGGCTTTTGGTCCAACAATGCATTATTATGGAAGATACAAATGTCAAAAATGTCTGTCTGCGAAAATATTACACTTAGCAATTTAGTGAGACTGCTGAGGTTGATTCTGGGCAACCATTCTATGCATTCAAAATGTGAATCTCACATTGTACATTCATACAAACTACCAATCCTAATGAAGTTAACATACGCTTGCGTAAAATGGCTGCACCGGGATCGTTAGAGTTGTAGAGTCATAGAGATGAAGAACTGGTTGGTATAGGGAATGCTGGATGACTAAAGAAATTGAGGGTTTGATTAAGAAAAAGAAGGAAGCATATGTAAGGTATAGACAGGGTAGATTGAGTGAATCCTCAGAAGAGTGTAAAGGCAGTAGGAGTATATTTAAGAGTGAAATCAGGAGGGCAAAAAGGGGACATGAGATAGCTTTGACAAATAGAATTAAGGAGAATTCAAAGGGTTTTTACAAATATATTAAGGACAAAAGGGTAACTAGGGAGAGAATAGCGCCCCTCAAAGAACAGCAAGGCAGCCTTTGTGTGGAGCCACAGAAAATGGGGGAGATACTAAATGAGTATTTTGCATCAGTATTTACTGTGGAAAAGGATATGGAAGATATAGAATGTAGGAAATAGATGGTGGCACCTTGCAAAATGTCCAGATTACAGAGGGAGGAAGTGCTGGATGTCTTGAAATGCATAAAGGTTGATAATTCTCAAGGACCTGATCAGGTGTACCCGAGAACTCTGTAGGAAGCTAGAGAAGTGAATGCTGGGCCTCTTGCTGAGATATTTGTATCATCGATAGTCACTGGAGGTTGGCAAACGTGGTGCCACTGTTTAAGAAGGGCAGTAAGGACAAGCCAGGGAACTAGAGACCAGTGAGCCTGATGTCGGTGGTGGGCAAGTTGTTGGAGGGAATCTTGAGAGACAGAATGTACATGTATTTGGAAAGGCAAGGACTGATTAGGGATAGTCAACATGGCTTTGTGCATGAGAAATCATGTCTCACAAACTTGATTGAGTTTTTTGAAGAAGTAACAAAGAGGATTGATGAGGACAGAGCAGTGGATGTGATCTATATGGACTTCAGTAAGGCTTCAACAAGGTTCCCCATGGGAGACTGGTTAGCATGGTTAGATCTCATGGAATACAGGGAGAACTAGCCATTTGGATACAGAACTGGCTCAAAGGTAGAAGACAGAGGGTGGTGGTGGAAGGTTGTTTTTCAGACTGGAGGCCTGTGACCAGTGGAGTGCCACAAGGATCGGTGCTAGGTCCACTACTTTTTGTCAATAGCTCCCTAGCTTTGTAATCTCCATAAATGATTTGGATGTGAGCATAAGAGGTCCACCTTTATTCGTTTCAAGACATTTAGCATTAGTCATACTTGGAATGAATAGCACAATATTTAAAGGAATGATGCAAACAAGCATTTCATTTTTTTCCTGCTGTATGGTCCAACTTGTGTAAAGTTATGTAAGTATTAGTTATAAGAACGCTATGATTGAGCTGCACACTTGTCTACTAGTAAAGCAGATATCAGACCACAGGAAATGCTTTTCTACTGGAGTGTATGTAGCCGCAGGCCATAAATTGGACGCCACTGGACCAACTTAGGGTTGCCAGTCAGAGACTGATTTGGAGATGCCGGTGTTGGACTGGGGTTTACAAAGTTAAAAATCACACAACACCAGGTTATAGTCCAATAGGTTTAATTGGAAGCACACTAGCTTTCGGAGCGACGCTCCTTCATCAGGTGATAGTGGAGGGCTCAATCGTAACACAGAATTTATAGCAAAACTTTACAGTGTGATGTAACTGAAATTATACATTGAAAAATTGATTGTCTGTTAAGCCTTTAATCTGTTAGAATACAGTGGTAGTTTCACTTCTTTCATGTGTAAATCACAAAACCTTTTCTTTAAAAAGTTGCATTCTCGGGTTAGCTGTGAACAATGGTGAAAGCTAGACAATATGTTGAAGGTGTTGGCCCCCTGTGTTCTCTGTCTATGCCATGATGTTTAGATTGATTCTAATCTAAAATGTGAGATAACGGAGTTTTACATAAATTCATGCAGTTTTTGAGCTCAGTGTTCTACATGAATGCGTGCAGTTTTTGAGCAAAGTACAACGTAACCCTGAAAGTACAAATTCACCCCACAAAATATATTTGTGCATGTGGGTCTTTATCTGTCTGTGTGTGTATCTATTTGGGTTGGGGGTTGTGAGTGTGAGAAAGTGTATGTCTGTGTGTAGTGAGTGCAGAGTGTCTTAAGTCTGTGAGGGGGTGCATGTGTGAGTGTGGGAGTGTGTGTGTCTGTAAGGGTGTGTGTGGGTGTCTGTGTGCACGTCTGTGTGTATGTGTGTCCGTGTGTATGTGTGTATAGGAGTGCCTGTGTGTGTAGGAGTATCTATGTGTATGTATAGTGAAATGGTGGTTACCTGTAATGTGACATGAACCCAAGGTCCCGGTTGAGGCCCTCCCTATGGGTACCGAACTTAGCTATCAGTCTCTGCTCGGCCACTTTTCTCTGCTGCCTGTCCCGAAGTCCACCTTGGAGGATGGTCACCCGAAGGTCCGAGGCTGAATGTCCTGGACCACTGAGGTGTTCCCCAACTAGGAGGGAACCCTCCTGTCTGTTGATTGTTGTGCGGTGCCCATTCATCCGTTGTTGTAGCCTTTGCTCGGTTTCCCCAATGTACCATGCCTCCAGGCATCCTTGCCTGCAACGTATAAGATAGACAACGTTGGCTGAGTCACATGGTTACCTGCCATGTACAAGGTGGGAGGTGTTCCTACACATAATGGTGGTATCTATGTTCGCACTCTGACACATCTTGCAGCGTCTACCGTGACAGGGTTGTATGGAATTGTCCTGAGAGCCGGGCAGCTTGCTACGAGCAACGATCTGTTTGAGGTTTGGCGGTTGTTTAAAGGCAAGTAGTGGAGGTGTGGGGAAGGTCTTGGTGAGGTGCTTATCCTCATTGATAATGTATTGCAGGTCACGAAGAACATGGCGTAATTTTTCAGCTCCTGGGAAATGCTGAACAATGAAGGGTACCCTGTCGGTTGCAGCACGTGTCTGTCTCCTGAGGTCATTAGGGTTCCTTGCTGTGGCACGTCGGAACTGGCGATCGATGAGTTGAGCATCGTACCAGGTTCTTGTGAGGGCATCCTTGAGTACTTCCAGGTGTCCATCACATTCCTCCTCATCTGAGCAGATCCAGTGTATGCGTAGGGTTTGTCCATAGGGGATGGCTGTTTTAATATGTTTTGGGTGGAAGCTGGAGAAGTGTAGCATTGTGAGGTTGTCTGTGGGTTTGCGGTAGAGCTAGGTGCTGAAGTGTCCATCCTTGATGGAGACATATGTGTCCAAGAATGAGACAGATAGTCGAGAGTAGTCCATGGTGAGTTTGATGGTGGGATGAAACATGTTGATGTCACTGTGTAGTTTTATCAGTGACTCCTCGCCATGGGTCCAGAGGAAGAAAACATTGTCAATGTACCTGGTGTACAATGTTGGTTGGAGATCCTGCATAGAGAAGAAATCTTGTTCGAACCTGAGCACAAAAATGTTGGCATATTGAGGTTCAAATTTGGTCCCCATGGCTGTTCCATGTGTCTGGATGAAGAACTGGTTGCCAAAGATGAAGACGTTGTGATCAAGGATAAAGGGGATGAGTTGTAGGATGGTGTTCGGAGATTGGCAGTTGTTGGTGTTGAGTACTGAGGCTGTTACTGCGATGCCATCCTTGTGGGGGATGCTGGTGTAGAGTGCGGACACATCCATTGTGACGAGGAATGTTCCCGGTTCAACTGGTCCGTGGGTGCTGAGTTTCTGTAAGAAATCCGTAGTGTTGCGACAGAAGCTGGAGATCCCCTGTACAATAGGTTTCAAGATGCCTTCCACATAGCCAGAGAGATTCTCACATAGGCCATTGCCTGATACGATGGGACGTCCTGGTGGCTTTGTGTACCTTTGGAAGGCAATAGAAGTCGCCTACACTAGAAGTACGTGGGATGAGGGTGCATAGGGAACTCTGAAGGACTAGATCCAAAGTTCTGATCAGTGTGTTTAATTCTCGGGTGTGTTCTTTGGTCAGATCAGCTGGTAGTTGCCTGTAGTGTTCCTGGTTGTTCAGTTGTCGGTACACTTCCTTGCAGTAATCTGTTCTATTCTGAATGACAATGGCTCCAGAGGTGTTTGCGCCAAAGTTTCCGAGACAAAGCAACCATGTGGAAGTTTGAAACAATGTGGAAGCGGGTCTATGATCTCCATGTTGTCTCCAGTACAGTAGACTATACTAGTTTTCAGCTTTGCAATGCATTGGCATTGCTTCCTGGGAGCATAGAAAACGTCTGGTTAAAAAATTAATGTTAAACCAAAGTTGACCAGCGTTAACTCAACTGGCAGTACAGATTAGAAAAAGTTATTTAAAAGGGATCTGAGGGACAGCTTGTTCATGCAGAGAATGGTGCACATAAGGAACAAGCTGCCAGAACAAGTGGTAGACAGATACATGGGTAAACGGGCAGACGGGTCTATCCACTCAAGGATAGATTACCTGTTTGTGTCCCGAATGCTCTCGGCCAGGTCCACCGACGTCAAGCCGGAGTTCTTCTCTGACCACTGCCTCCTGCTGCCGACTGTCACCTACAGTAATGGAACGTGGAAGCTGAACACAAAGCTGTTGACCCCGGGAAACATTGAGGAGCTCAAGAGGGACTACGCAGGTTGGAGAACCGTGAAGCCCCTCTTTGAGTCCCCAGCGGAATGATGGGAAACAGTAAAAGGGAACATCAAGAGGTTCTTCATCCTCAAAGGTTGAGGAAGCGAGAGACAGGTGGGGGAAACTGTCCCAGCTCCAGGAAAGTATGCAGAACCTGCTCCTGCTGCAGACGATGGGGGTGGATGTCACAGAGGACCTCAAGGAGGTGAAGGGCCAGCAAGCCACGCTCTTTGCCTCGGAGGCCTCCAAGATAATCTTCCGGTCCAGGGTCTGCTCGGTGGAGCAGGACGAGACGTGCTCACGTTTCTTCTTCCAGAAGGTGCACAAAGAGAGCTCTGTGCTCAGCAAGCTGAAGGAAGAAGATGGCTCGATAACGTCATCTCAGGCTGACGTCATGAGGATCAGTAAATCCTTCTACGCCAGTCTGTATGACGCAACGCCGACCGACAGCGCGGCCTCCCAGTCGTTCCTGTCCTCTATCACGGAGGTCTTAGACGACAGAACACGGGAGAGGCTGGACCAGCCGCTATCTCTGGACGAGCTGTCCAAGGCCCTCGAGTCCTTCAAAAAGAATAAAACTCCCGGAAGCGACGGCTTACCGGTCGAGCTCTATTCCGCTCTGTGGGACTTGATTGGCCAGGACCTGCTGGAGGTGTATGCCAGTATGCTTCGGGCAGGTACCATGAGTGAATCCATGAGGAAAGGCATCATCACCCTCGTCTACAAGCGGAAGGGGGAGAGGGAAGAACTCAAAAATTGGAGACCAATCTCACTGTTGAATGCGGATTACAAAATTCTGTCAAAGGTAATAGCCAACCGAGTCAGGTCTGCTAAGGGGTCGGTGATTCACCCTGACCAAACCTGTGCTGTGCCGGGCAGGAAGATCGCTGAGAGTCTCGCACTCCTCAGGGATACGATCGCCTATGTGCAGGACAGAGGGTTGGACAGCTGCCTGATCAGCCTGGACCAGGAGAAAGCCTTTGACAGGATATCACACAGGTATATGAGAGATGTTCTCTCCAAAATGGGCTTTGGGGAGGGAATCTGCAATTGGATCAGACTGCTCTACACCAACATTGTCAGTGTAGCCTCAATCAATGGGTGGGAATCAGATAGCTTCCCAGTCAGATATGGAGTCAGGCAGGGCTGCCCTCTCTCTCCTGCCTTGTTTGTGTGCTGCATAGAGCCATTTGCCGAGTCCATCAGGAAGGATGCGAGCCTGAGAGGGGTGACTATTCCTGGCAGCGGGTGCCTGCAGGTTAAGGCCTCCCTGTACGTCGCAGTTTTCTGCTCGGATCCACTGTCCGTGCACAGACTCGTGCATATGTGACCAGTTCGAACGGGCCTCGGGGGCCAAGGTAAACCGAGGCAAGAGCGAGGCCATGCTCTTCGGGAACTGGGCTGACCAATCCTCGATCCCCTTCACCGTCACGACCGACCACCTGAAGGTGCTGGGTATTTGGTTCGTGGGGGGCTGGGGCGTGCGCCAAATCTTGGGAGGAGCGTATCAGCAAAATGAGGTAGAAACTGGGCAGATGGGCGGCATGGTGGCACAGTGGTTAGCACTGCTGGCTCACAGCGCCTGAGACCGGGGTTCAATTCCCGACTCAGGCGACTGACTGTGTGGAGTTTGCACGTTCTCCCCGTGTCTGCGTGGGTTTCCTCCGGGTGCTCCGGTTTCCTCCCACAGTCCAAAGATGTGCAGGTCAGGTGAATCGGCCATGCTAAATTGCCCGTAGTGTTAGGTAAGGGGTAAATGTAGGGGTAAGGGTGGGTTGCGCTTCGGCGGGTCGGTGTGGACTTGTTGGGCCGAAGGGCCTGTTTCCACACTGTAATCTAATCTAATCTAATGAAAGCTACGGTCGCTCTCCATCGCGGGAAAAAACCTGGTCATCAGGTGTGAGGCACTGTCATTGCTATTATACGTGGCACAGGTCTGGCCTATTCCCAGAACCTGTGCCGCTGCAGTCACCCGGGCCATCTTCCAGTTTATATGGAGGTTAAAGATCGACCGGGTCCGAAGGGACTCGCTGTACAAAGATCTGGGCAACGGGGGAAAAAATGCACCCAATGCCACCCTCACCCTGATGGCTACCTTTGTGTGTGGCTGCATCAAGCTGTGCGTGGATCCCCGGTACGCAAACACCAAGTGTCACTACGTACTGAGGTTCTACCTGTCCCCGGTGTTGCGAAGGATGGGCCTGGCCTCGCTGCCGCGGAACGCTCCGAGTAGTTGGACCGTTCCGTATCACCTGTCCTTCATGGAGAAATTTATGAAGAAAACACCTTTGACCACAAGTCCATCAGGAAGTGGTCAGCATGTAGTGTCCTTGAGACCCTTCGGGAAAAGGAGAGGACGGACCCTATCGAGCGGTTCCCTGAGCAGACTGTCAAAGCCATTTGGCAGAATGCCTCATCGCCAGAACTTTCCAACAAGCACCAAGACATGGCTTGGCTGGTGGTGAGAAGGGCTCTGCCTGTGAGATCCTTTATGCACGCCCGGACTCTCAGCCGCACCGCACGCTGCCCTCGAAGCGGCTGCGGGGGGGACGAGACTGTCACACACCACCTTCTGGAATGTGCCTATGCAGAGGAAGTCTGGAGAGGAATGCAGTGGTGTTTGTCGAGGTTAGTCCTGAGCAGCGCCATGACGCGGGACTCCGTGCTCTACGGTCTGTTCCCCGGGACGCACACTGAGACGAACATCAACTGTGCCTGGTGGATCATCAACTCGGTGAAGGACACTCTCTGGGTGGTCCGGAACCTGCTGATCTTCCAGCTGAAGGAGTTGACCCCGACTGAGTGTTGCAGACTGGCACATTCCAAGATCCGGGACTACGTGTTGAGGGACATGCTGAAGCTTGGGGCAGCTGCCGCCAAGGCGCGGTGGGGAAAGACCACTGTGTAACATCTGCCTGCCTAACGGAGAACAGGGGACCCATGCAGTCATTTGGGCTCTGCTGACGCCTCAGCTAATTATATGGGCATATGATGGAAAAACGTACAGACCTGTATAAAAATGATAAATTCTGATCTCTGTATGCAAACGTTTACGCATGTATGGCATGTCCAACTGTACAGATCATCAAATTATTTTATGAATAAAGTATATTTTTGAAATAAAAAAAGGGTAGAAATATGTTTAAGGGATATGGGCCAAACACGGGAAAATGAGACTAGTTCAGTTTAGAAAACCTGGTCGGCATGGACAAATTGGGCCGAAGGGCCTGTTTCTATGCTGTGTGACTCTATGACTCTTTAAGTTAAAGTCAGTATTAGGTTTAAAAGCTGATATCCACAGAATGCACTTGCAATCATTACTTCTGCAGTTGTAAAAAGTAAAAACAGCATATAAAGTTGATGTACTTTCGGAGGTTTGGAATATACAGAACTATTTTCATTTTACTGTCATTTAATATGGTAAACATTCTCATTTGCTATAGATACCATTTGGAGACAATTGTTCCTCAGCAGAATTCTCATTACTTAGGAATGCTGATATCGTGTTTGATCATGACCAAATCTTCGGCTAAATTTCTTCTGGAAAGTCCCAGGAAACAAAAACGGACATTTCCTGAATCATATCTGCATAGCTACCGGTGATAAAGCCTAGATTCAGTCTGTCATTGGGTATAGCTCCTTCAGATTGCTATCAGCTCGAGGAGGGACTTGTTAAACAACAGTTAGAGCTGTGCCCTGTAGATGGTGACAGCGGCTTCAGTATCAGACAGTGAGGAGAGCAGCCTGAAACCTCACATGCATTCTCGACCTGACAATGAGTGACTCTCATTGACGACAAGCTCCTCATTGGCTGTTACGACTGAAGTTAGCGAATGACTGACAGGTGGATTTGGTTGTTTTTGAGGTTCTGATATCCCCTGCCGGAGGTCATGCTGCGTTAACACACCCAGAGTAATGAGTGCACAATATGATCACAACTCTAACAATCTGCAGTCTGATCTGATATGATTGAGAATTAGTGCAATCTCAGTAAACGGGAATAAGATCACAGGCAAAGATAATATCAGTGCGCACACACTGCACAGTGAGTCAGACACAATCCCCAAGCTCAAACACTGCACAATGAGACAGACACAATCCCACCCGGAAACACACTGCACAGTGAGGCAGACACAATCCCCATCCACACATAGTGCTCAGTAAGACAGACACAATCCCCATCCACATACACACTGCACAGTGAGACAGACACAATCCCCATCCACACACAGTGGTCAGTAAGACAGTCACAATCCCCATCCACATACACACTGCAAGTGAGACAGACACAATCTCCATTCACACACAGTGCACAGTGAGACAGACACGATCCCCATCCACACACAGTGGTCAGTAAGACAGACACAATCCCCATCCACACACACTGCACAATTAGACAGACACAATCCGATCCACACACAGTGGTCAGTAAGACAGTCACAATCCCCATCCACATACACACTGCAAGTGAGACAGACACAATCTCCATTCAAACACAGTGCACAGTGAGACAGACACAATCCCCATCCACACACACTGCACAGTGAGACAGACACAATCCCCATCCACACACAGTGGTCAGTAAGACTGACATAGTCCCCATCCACACACACTGCACAGTGAGACAGACACAATCCTCATCCAGACACACACTGTCCAGTGAGACAGGCACAATCCCCATCCACGCACAGTGCATAGTGAGACAGACACAATCCCCATCCACACACAGTGGTCAGTAAGACTGACACAATCCCCTTCCACACACAGTGCACAGTGAGACAGACACAATCCCCATCCACACACAGTGCACAGTGAGACAGACACAATCCCGATCCATACACAGGGCACAGTGAGACAAACACAGTCCCCATCCACACACAGTGCACAGTCAGACAGATACAATCCCCATCCATACACAGGGCACAGTGAGACAGACACAGTCCCCATCCACACACTGCCCAGTGAGACATACACAATCCCCTTCCACACACACTGCACAGTGAGACAGCCACAATCCCCATCCATACACAGGGCACAGTGAGACAGACACAATCCCCATCCACACAGACTGCACAGTGAGACAGACACAATCCCCATCCATACACAGGGCACAGTGAGACAGACACAGTCCCCATCCTCATACAGTGCACAGTGATTTGGAGGAACCGGTGTTGAAATGGGTGGACAAAGTTAAAAATGCCACAGCACTAGGTTATAGTCCAACCTATTTATTTGGAAGCACTAGCTTTCGGAGCCTTGCTCCTTCATCAGGTGGTTGTGAAGCAGGACCATAAGACACAGAATTTATCGCAAAAGATAACAGTGATACCATGATACATTGAACAAATCTAGATTCAAGTCTTTCAAATCATGAAAAAATGCAGACTTTGTTGAATCTGTTTGGCTTGCTCTCATCAGAACAATTCGCAAGAATACCTATTCAAAGGGAAAACCAATATTTTCACTCCATGGGAGGAGAGTGCTGATTATTGGCACGTGGACTCTAATTGGTTTAAGTGTTCCCATGAAAAATGTACGAATTAATAATATCACTGTTTTGGTCATTCATGGGAAGTGCATATCACTGGCGAGGCCAGCAGTATTGCCCATCCTTAATGGCCCAGAGAGCAATTAATAATCAACCATATTGCTGTGGGTCTGGAGTCACATGTAGCAGACCAGGTAAGAACTTCCATTTTCTTCCCTGAAGGGCATTAATGAATCGGATGCTTTTTTCCCGACAATCAGCAGTTTCATGATCACCATTAGACTCTTAATTCCAGAATTTTATTGAATTCAAATTCCACCATCTGCCCTGACTGGATTCAAACCCAGTTCCACAAGATATTACCTGGGTCTCTGGATTAATGGTCCAATGACAATATTGCTAGGTCATTGTCTACATTTTAACTTGACTTTGATTAGTTAGGACTTGGAGGTGCTGGTGTTGGACTGGACTGGGTTGGACAAAGTTAAAGATCACACAACACCAGGTTATAGTCCAGCAGGTTTATTTGGAAGCACTAGCTTTTTGAGCGCTGCTCCTTCATCAGGTGGTTGTGATTTTTAACTTCGATTAGTTAGAATATTACCCTGAGAAAGGAACTAGCAAATGGCAGACATAGTCATAGAGATGTACGACACGGAAACAGACCCTTCAGTCCAACCCATCCACACCAACCAGATATCCCAACCCAATCTAGTCCCAACTGCCAGCACCCGGCCCATATCCCTCCAAACCCTTCCTATTCATATACCCATCCAAATGCCTCTTAAATGTTGTAATTGTACCAGCCTCCACCACTTCCTCTGGCAGCTCATTCCATACATGTACCACCCTCTTTGTGAAAAAGTTGCCCCTTAGGTCTCTTTCATATCTTTCCCCTCTCACCCTAAACCTTGCCCTCTAGTTCTGGACTCCCCGACCCCAGGGAAAAGACTTTGTCTATTTACCCTATCCATGTCCCTCATAATTTTGTAAACCATTATAACCTCAGTCTCTTATGCTCCAGGGAAAACAGCCCCAGCTTGTTCAGCCTCTCCCTATAGCTCAAATCCTCCAACCCTGGCAACCTCTTTGTAAATCTTTTCTGAACCCTTTCAAGTTTCACAACATCTTTCCGATAGGAAGGAGACCAGAATTGCACGCAATATTCCAACAGTGGCCTAACCAATGTCCTGTACAGCCGCAACATGACCTCCCAACTCCTGTACTCAATACTCTGACCAATAAAGGAAAGCATACCAAATGCCATCTTCATTATCCTATCTACGTGTGACTCCACTTTCAAGGAGCTATGAATTTTTGTTGAGTTGAAAAAGGCACAGTGCACAGTCTTGATCCTCTGTCTGTCAGGAGCAAGGCCCTATGGATTAATATATGTATCTTTCAGTGTACATGAGTACCTGACTCACAACCCTGAATTGATTGCCAGAATAATTCTTTGTACACTCAGGATTATCCAACATATGTTGTCCAAAATTGTCCAATTTTGAATGTTGTTGTGCATGTTTTGTAGGTGCGGGCTGTTTTGGTACAGTCAGATCATGAATTGTTGCAAACAGTCAAAGGGATACGCTGTTTAATATGATCTGCCAAAACATCTCAAATTTTCTGAAGGAGTCCAAGATGAAAATATCCAACAAAATGGGCCTTTTTTCAGTAATATTCAAGTTCCAGTCTTGATTAGATGGGCCAATGAGCCAAGCAGTGTCAAATGGAGATTAATTTTGATAAATATGAGGTGTTGCATTTTGTTAAGGCAAACCAGGTCAGGACTTATACAGTTAATGGCAGGGCCCTAGGGAGGAATATTGAACCGCGGGACCCGCGGGTCCTTGAAAGTGGCATTGCAAGTAGACAGGTTAGTAAATAAGGCATATGGCACATCTACCTTCATTGGTCAGGAGTTCGGACATCATGATGAAGCAGTACAAGACAATGATAAGGCTGCTTTTAGAATACTGCATACCATTTTGGTTGCCCAACTATAGGAGGGACACTGGTAAACTATACAGGGTACAGAAAAATTTACAAGAATGTTGCTGGGACTGGAGGTTTGAGTTATAAGGAGAGGCTGGATAGCCTAGGACTTTTTTCTCTGGAGCGCAGGAGGCTGTGGGGTGACCTTATAGAGACTTTTAAAATCATGAGGGACATGGTTAAGGTGAATGGCCAAGGTTTTTCCCAGGGTGGGGAGTCCAAAACTAGAGGGCAGAGATTTAAAGTGATTTAAAAAGGATCTGAGGGACAACTTTTTCATACTGAGTTGGACCAAATGATCTGTTTCTTATGACTCTATGACTCCATTAAAAAGCTATTTGGTAGTTAAATTTCATTCTCTCTAACCAGCTCTGAATAATATAATAGTAAAGTTAAATGCTGAAATTGTGCTTCTATTTTCAATACATGCAGTACAACCAAATTAAGTTTGAATGAAGTGTACCATGGGAAGCCCCTTCACTCAGTTCTGTCGCTTTTCCTTGATGTGATTTCTTAAAGTTAATATTCACTGCAACTGGGAGCTTCCGGTTTTCTGCAATAAGAACAACAATAAACTGTTGACCTCAGAACTTCGGTATGTAGCAGTAATTACGGTTTAAACATTTCCTTCAAACATTCCAGTGGAAAGTACATAAAATTCCAGGGCGTCTTACTGTAGGAAATATACTGGATACACAAGCCATTTTTGAGAACAATATAATTAGATTTATTTTCAATACATTAAGCTAGTCATTTGTGCAAACAATACATTCAAGGCTTTCAACTGCACATGTTTGTCTGATAGTTAACTAGACAGTTTGACAGGAGTTGATCAAACTAATTAATTGTAATCCTTCATCTGATCTTGAGATAGACATTCACTCAAAATAAACTTGGGACCCATGCAAAGAGAATGAAAACTCTCAATGTAGCACATCCTGATTTTCACATTGGTAATTTCTTCTTAAGATGGTGAATGGGCGGCCAAATGATGGACTGTTTAGTTAGGTAGTACTGAGTTTCTTGAGTCTTATTGGCGATCCACTATGTACATATGTTTCTCCAGCCTCTCCCTATAACTCAAACCCTCCAGTCCCAGCAACATTCTTCTAAATTTTTCCATACCCTTTCCAGTTTAACAATGTCCTTGTAGAAGTGTGACCAATGTAATCCACTTCTGACTTAAAAGGTATGTTCTAACTGCAAATAGGAAAGTAGGCATGTGAAGGTAAAAACAACTAGACGTTATGTGTCCAGGTTCACTAATTCACCAGTGTAGACAATGGACAGGAGAAGTTAGCACCTGAGTTCACAACCTCTGCGTGTGACAGAAAATCATCCAGGCAGCAACTCTAATACCAATGATAAACGATCGCAACGAGATCAATGTTGGGACCTGAGCCTCCAGAACATAGCAGCAATAAATTAAATAGTTTTATAACCTCACCCCAGTATTGTGAGCACAGTAATCTTGCTCCCTCAATCACCTTCTCAATTTTCAACCACATTGCTCACAACACTCCGTTCCACTACTTCCCTTCACTCTACTATATCACTGCAGCATACTTCGCCACATCACCTTCTTCTCCCTTCTTTGCAGGCAAACAGTTTGTACCAGGAGGCCGCCATTGCAGGAAGCTGAGTTTTTCAGTAGAAGAATTTAAGTACTAGGAACAGGAGTAAGTAATTCAGCCCCTTGAGTCTGCTTTGCCATTTACCGTGATCATGGCCAATTGCACCTTCATTTTCCTGCCCACTCCCCATAACCCATTAAACTCATTGATAATTAAAATCCTTATTATCTCCTCCTTAAATTTACTCAAATGTCCTGGTGTTCACCATTCTCTGGGGCAGTGAAATTCCCCAGATTCATGACCCTTTGACAGAAGTATTATCCCTGTTTTAAATTTGCTACTGCTTAACCTAAAACTGTGACCTCTTGTTCTAGAATGTCTCATAGGGAAAACATCTACTTCTACATCTGCTTGGTCCATCTGCTTTAGATCTTAAACACCTCAGTTAGATTTTCACTCTTGTACACTCGAGCAATTGTTGGTCTGATCTGCTCAATCTCTCTTCATCAGATATCTCCTCTCCCCTGTGGAAGAAACAATGACAGCCATCATGGGCAGGAGACCAGTCATGGCTATAGTGAGTGACTATGCTGGGAAGCACTCATAAAGACCTTCTTTTCCCTTCAGACTTCTCTCTCACCCAAATACTCTGCACTGCACACTGCATAAACTTTTGACAGCCAAACCTTTCACTTTCACATCACACCTTTCACACTGCACCTTGGTCCTTAATTGCAGATGCTCTAAAAACCCCTAAAACATTTCAGGAGGAAATTCCCACCCTTCCTGAAAGTGTAATTTCTTACCATTGGGCCTCCCCATTATTACACCCAGTTTAGAATTAAAATGGAGGAAGAGTTTTCATTCAGATGGCTTTGAGACCCCAGGCTACCAAACAGGGCTGATGTGCATCTCAAATAAAATGCAGCTGCACAGCAGGACAACCCAATGTAGGAGAGTGTGGTGCTGGAAAGCACAGCAAGTCAGGCAGCATCCCAGGAGCAGGCGAATTGACGTTTCATGCATAAGACCTTCATCAGGAATCTTATGCCCGAAACATCGATTCTCCTGCTCCTCGCGTGCTGCCTGACCTGCTGTGCTTTCCCAGCACCACACTCTCGACTCTAATCTCCAGCATCTGCTGTCCCCACTTTCTCCCAATGTAGGAGACCACCTTTAACATGTACCCACAATTCATGGAAACTATTCTGATTCAATTCTCATCTCCCTGCTATAGGAAAGATGTTATTAAACCTGAAAGGGTTCAAAAATGATTTACAAGGATGTTGTCAGAGTTTGAGCTTTAAGGAGAGGCTGAATAGGCTGGGGCTGTTTTCTCTGGACTTTCGGAGGCTGAGGGGTGATCTTATAGAGGTTTATAAAATCACGAGGAGGATGGATAGGATGAATAACCAAGATCTTTTTCCCAGGATAGGAGAGTCCAAACCTAGAGGGCATAGATTTAAGGTGAGAGTGTAAAGATATGGGCGGCACGGTGGCACAGTGGTTAGCACTGCTGCCTCACAGTGTCAGAGACCCGGGTTCAATTCCCAACTCAGGCGATTGACTGTGTGGAGTTTGCACATTCTCCCCGTGTCTGCGTGGGTTTCCTCCGGGTGCTCCGGTTTCCTCCCACAGTCCAAAAGATGTGCAGGTCAGGTGAATTGGCCATGCTAAATTGCCCATAGTGTTAGGTAAGAGGGGGTGGATGTGGGGGTATGGGTGGTTTGCGCTTCGGCGGGTCGGTGTGGACTTGTTGGGCCGAAGGGCCTGTTTCCATACTGTAAGTAATCTAACATAAAAGGAACCCAAGTGGCAACATTTTCACACAAAAGGTGGTACATATATGGAATGAGCTGCCAGAGGAAATAGTGGGGCCTGGTATGATTACAACATCTGAATGGGTATATGAATAAGAGGGGTTTAGAGGGATATGGGCCAAATGCTGGCAAATGGGTCTAGAGGGTATTTGGTCAGCATGGACGCGTTGGACCAAAGGGTCTATATCTGGTGCTGTACATCTGTTTGACTCGACTCTGTTCAACATGGATTTGAATCACCAAATCCATTAACTTTTGTGTGGAGTGAACTGATAACTGCCCTTGAAGTGAACACTGCCCCCCAGGAAATTAATACTGTCTCCCCCCCCACCCACCCCACCACTAGGAAATTAACACTGAACCCCCTCCCCACCCAGGAAATTAACGCTGCTGCCCTGGAATTTATTCTGATGCCTTAGCACATTATAATGCTGCCATGGAAGCTCAGATTATTGCTGTCCTGATTCTGAGCCTCACCATTGGAAGGGACTACTTTTTGTACTACTTTACAATTGGAGTACAGCTAAAGTGTCTCAGGAGAATTAGCTTCAGTCCATGGGACAGGAGCCTATTTTGTTTTAGAATGTTAGCAGAGTTGCACCTCATCATCCAGTTCTGTTGTTAGGGTCTGACACTCAGCTGGGCCACCCTCCTACCCTGGCTGAGAGGCTGCAGTCCACAGACCGGTATGGAAGGCATACAGCTACCAAAGGTCACCTATCATGGCCACCTCAAGTGTCTGTGGTAGAAACTCAGCAGCTTCCCAGTTCCCAAGCTTCAGCCACTGTGGGGACATCTCATAAGGCCCAAGGAAAAAGGAGGAACGAGGACAGCTATTAAAAACCACCAAGAGTGTGACTATGGAACATGAAGTGAAAGAGAGTTATTATATCACATTTGGTTTTGAAGTACCAGAGAGTCTTCTGACACCCCAGGAAGGTAGCTTGGTGAGGTTTGTAAGGCTGGTGGGAACATGGATTGAGGAACTGTTGGTGATTTGGGAATGAAATATCATATGAAGCACTCTTGAGCGAGTTCCTCTCTGAGGTTTGGCAGCTCTGTAATGGTGGTTGATGTTTATCCTGTTCACCCTGTTCTTTGTGCAACTCAGTGTGGCAAAGTTGTGCTGGATTCAGCAAACACTAACAAATCCAGACCTCAGCTCAGGAACTAAATGTAAAAATACATCCAGGATGGTTCAGATGCAGAGAATTTATTGGGTTTTTTTCTCAATATTGTCTGTAAATATATAGGATTAGTTGTCTTTTTTCTCTCATACAAGGTCTTCCTAAATGATGCTTAGGACTGCTTGGCACCAGAGTCGCTCAGAGTGCACCCCTTTAGTTTCATCAGGTACACAGCACCAGCCCAGGCATGGGCAATTCATAAAAATGAGGAAGGAACGTTGAGCAAAGTCACACTACAAGTGAGAGGAGCAAGTAGCAAGGAAGACAAGTGCAGGAAGACTTGCAGCCCATATTCTGTGCAAGTTCAGGATTGGTAACTAACTGAATTGTGGGCAGGTTTAAAAGGGGATTGAGCCATAATATATGGAGATGTATAATTGGTGTTATAGTGTGCCAGTAATTTTCTGACTAGGTGAAAACTTTAATAGAGTATATATTCATGATCATTGACACTCTGAAAGGGTATATGGGAATACACAAGATTTGTTTTATCCTAATTGTAAAATCAAATGTTGCACTTTATCATAATTTGATGTTTGAATGTGTTTGTGCTAACCTTATGATGTAGAGTGAGCAATCTGCCAGGGCAGGCACAGAATACTTTCTATGAAACAGCCACTATACTACAGAGAAGCATCTAGTGGTGTCAGAATTTTGTTGAAATAGGTTTTGGAAAGTTGTTTAAATCTAAATGCTATGTTTCACCTGGCAGTGGTTCGGGCTTCATAATATATCATTGTGGAAGTTGCATACTGATATCAGGTCATATGGGAATAATTATGAAACCCGGTCTCTCACTGGTCATCTGGAAATTGTGCTGCTGTCTTTAAACTGTACACTGAAAGTTGGAATTTGTAGGTATCATGACTACCTCATGGACACTGCACACTGACAGCCTGATAATGTTGATGAGGTCTGCATCATTTACAGATCAAAGAAATATAAACTCTTCCGGTTCATAAAGATGTTGATGGAGGTGTTCAGTTGTGTTGACGAGCCTGTTCATTACTGAAACCTTAATGGATGCCTTCATTATCATTCCAGTGTCCTCCTGGTCAGATTTCCAGCTTCCACACTGTCAAGGCTGGTGCGCACCCATACCTCTGCTGCCCATGTTCTAACTCACAGAAAGTCCTATTTCTGCATCACGCACTGACCCAGGTTGTTTTCTAGTTAAGCAAAGCCATAACTTTGAAATTGTCAACCTCGTTCTCTATGTTAATTAATTAATTAATTGGCTGTGGGTGTTGCTGTCAAGGCAATCACTCATTGCCCTTGAGACATCTTGCAGCCCCACATCACACTGTGGTATCTGTGCTCCTCTAACTCGGGCTTCTTGACAGTGTAAGATTTTAGTTAGTTCAGTAATGGAGACTGAACCTTCAGCTACCTGGGTCTTACACTTTTGATTTCCTTCCCTAAGCTCTCTATATTTCTACCTTTCTTTCCTTTAAAGGCAAGATTTTTAGCATCTTTCCGAAAAGTTCCTGAAATGCCTCAGACTAATTTTGTTTTATAATGCCCAGTAAAGCAACTTAGAACTTTTTTTATTATGGTAATGTTTTTACGTAAGTGGGAATATTTATTATTGTCTAAACATAATTTACAGTTGGTCTTCTTTCATTTGAACTTGGATTGGGTGGTCAACTTCTAACTTTTGTCTGATTTTCAAATTGTGAACTTGTCCCATCTCGCGCCCAGTCGAACTCATGAACCTTTTCCAAAAGCAGCAGTGATCCTCCTACGAAATCCTGTAGAACAGCTTGTGTATCTCCTTCCTATCCAAGGATGGAAATCTGCTGACATTTCCTGGTCTGCACCATATTTAACTCCTAGCCCATAGGCATCTAACACTGTCTTTAAAAGCAAGATTGAATCATGTTGTGAAAATTCAAAGGATCAATGGATTGTACAAGCTGGACAGCTCAGAATGTAAGATTCCATCTGAAAAGCATGGAAGCCATTCAACCCCAGTCAGGAATGAACTTCTCCCTTTAAACCTGACTGCACTGGGCACAAACCATCACTGGCAATGAAAGACAGGACCTTTCACACAGTGATGCATTTCCCCCGTGCTACAATAAAGGCACAGCATTCATACCAATCAAAGTTTGTGCCCATCGAATGTGAAGTCGAATAATCAGTCCTGTCAAATTATTTAGATTTCTCCCACAAAGGGTCATGGATCTAACAGTTAGGAAGATCTTGGTGTTTTACAATTTACTGGAGCTAATTAATAGCCAGTACTTGTTAATTGTGATTGGTTAATAGTTTAGTTGGATGAAGGAATTTGGTGAAATCGGTGAAACAATTATTAAAAATAGTAGATGGGAGTTCATTTCTTCTGTGTACATTATATGTCTGATCACACCTCACCAGGATTAGCTGCTTATTAAAGATTATTAGTGATTTCTAATATGAGAGAGATGACACCTTTATGTCAGATTGTTCTTGGAAAGGTATGATGTGGAATGTTATTGGGACTATTGTGTTGAACTATCGATAATGTTTCTATTGGTGATTTACAGGCTGGTACATGCAGTAAGATTGACGCTGTCCTCAGTTAAGAGTTAATGCTTATAATTTGAGTCACTGCTTATATTCAGCTAATACTTAGAAATGTCAACTTCAATATAATCAAATCATGTGGACTAACCTACACCACAAAACTGAAGTGATGAAGGAACTTGGTAATAGTTAGTTTCTGACATGGAACGCCAGAGGATACTGGGCTGTGACATGAAACTATTAAAATAAACCACAAACAATGAATCATAGAATTATTCAGCGTAGGACAAGCCACTCAGCCCACCTAGTTGAAAAGCAATTGCGTTCTCGATTGTCCTGCTCCTTTCCTCTCTTCGTGTTTTCATGTTGTTATATTTTGGAGATTATAGTTAAATCTTCATCCACAATCTTAGATATGTATTAACCTCCGGCACGCTCCAGTCAGAACTCCTCTGCTCGCCAGTCCCTTTCCCTTTTTTGTCTCCTCTTCGTAATGTTTCTTTCCTAACCCACTCACCCACTTCTGCCCTACCTGGAGACGAGTCGAGGAGCAGAGCGAAAGTGGACTGAGACCCGCTGTGGAGTGGAGAAAACGGGCTATGCTAATCTATTCTTTGTTATTCTGTAACATTATAGTTTTTAACACCCAGGTCCTCTACACCTAAAGATGGTGCCGAAAGGCGATATTACAAACTTTTCGCTGCACTCATTTGAGTGCACATGACAATAAAGGCGATTCTATTCTATCCTATCAGCTATGTCACGGAGGACCTCAAGGAGGTGAAGGGCCAGCAAGCCTCGCTCTTTGCTTCGGAGGCCTCCAAGATAATCTTCCGGTCCAGGGTCCGCTCGGTGGAGCAGGACGAGACTTGCTCACGTTTCTTCTTCCAGAAGGTGCACAAAGAGAGCTCTGTGCTCAGCAGCCTGAAGGAAGAAGATGGCTCGCTAACGTCATCTCAGGCTGACGTCATGAGGATCAGTAAATCCTTCTATGCCAGTCTGTATGACGCGAAGCCGACCGACAGCGCGGCCTCCCAGTCGTTCCTGTCCTCTATCACGGAGGGCTTAGACGACAGAACACGGGAGAGGCTGGACTAGCCGTTATCTCTGGACGAGCTGACCAAGGCCCTCAAGTCCTTCGAAAAGAATAAAACTCCCAGAAGTGACAGCTTACCGGTCGAGCTCTATTCCACTCTGTGGGACTTGATTGGCCAGAACCTGCTGGAGGTGTTTGTCAGTATGCTTCGGGCAGGTACCATGAGTGAATCCATGAGGAAAGGCATCATCACCCTCGTCTACAAGCGGAAGAGGGAGAGGGAGGAACTCAAAAATCGGAGACCAATCTCACTGTTGAATGCAGATTACAAAATTCTGTCAAAGGTAATCGCCAACCGGGTCAGGTCTGCTAAGGGGTCGGTGATTCACCCTGACCAAACCTGTGCTGTGCCGGGCAGGAAGATCGCTGAGAGTCTCGCACTCCTCAGGGATACGATTGTTTACGTGCAGGACAGAGGTTTGGACACCTGCCTGATCAGCCTGGACCAGGAGAAAGCCTTTGACAGGATATCACACACGTATATGAGAGATGTTCTCTCCAAAATGGGCTTTGGGGAGGGAATCTGCAATTGGATCAGACTGCTCTACACCAACATTGTCAGTGCAGTCTCAATCAACGGTTGAGAATCAGATAGCTTCCTAGTCAGATCTGGAGTCAGGCAGGGCTGCCCCCTCTCTCCTGCCTTGTTTGTGTGCAGCATAGAGCCATTTGCCAGGTCCATCAGGAAGGATGCGAGCCTGAGAGGAGTGACTATTCCTGGCAGCGGAGGCATGCAGGTTAAGGCCGCCCTGTACATGGATGACGTCGCCATTTTCTGCTCGGATCCGCTGTCCGTGCGCAGACTCATGTGCATTTGTGACCAGTTCGAACGGGCCTCAGGGGCCAAGGTAAACCGAGGCAAGAGCGAGGCCATGCTCTTCGGGAACTGGGTGGACCAATCCTCCATCCCCTTCACCATCAGGACCGACCACCTGAAGGTGCTGGGTATTTGGTTCGAGGGGCTGGGGCGTGCGCTGAGTCTTGGGAGGGGCGTGTCGGCAGGGTGGGGGGGGGGGGGGCTGGGCGGATGGGGGCTGCGGTCGCTCTCCATCGCGGGGGGGGAACCTGGTCGTCGGGTGTGAGGCACTGTCATTGCTATTGTACGTGGCACGGGTCTGGCCTGTTCCCGGGGCCTGTGCCGCTGCAGTCACCCGGGCCATCTTCCAGTTTATATGGAGATCAAAGATGGACCGGGTCCGAAGGGACTCACTGTATAAAGATCTGGGCAACGGGGGAAAAAATACACCCAATGCCACCCTCACCCTGATGGCCACCTTTGTGTGTGGCTGCATCAAGCTGTGCGTGGATCCCCGGTACGCAAACACCAAGTGTCACTACGCACTGAGGTTCTAACTGTCCCCGGTGTTGCGAAGGATGGGCCTGGCCTCGCTGCCGCGGAACGCTCCGAGTAGTTGGACCGTTCCGTATCACCTGTCCTTTGTGGAGAAATTTATGAAGAAAAACACCTTTGACCACAAGTCCATCAGGAAGTGGTCAGCATGTAGAGTCCTTGAGACCCTTCGGGAAAAGGAGAGGGCGGATCCTATCGAGCGGTTCCCTGAGCAGACTGTCAAAGCCATTTGGCAGAATGCCTCATCGCCAGAACTTTCCAACAAGCACCAAGACATGGCTTGGCTGGTGGTGAGAAGGGCTCTGCCTGTGAGATCCTTTATGCACGCCCGGACTCTCAGCCGCACCGCACGCTGCCCTCGAAGCGGCTGCGGGGGGACGAGACTGTCACACACCTCCTTCTGGAATGTGCCTATGCAGAGGAAGTCTGGAGAGGAATGCAGTGGTGTTTGTCGAGGTTAGTCCTGAGCAGCGCCGTGACGCGGGACTCTGTGCTCTACGGCCTGTTCCCCGGGACGCACACCGAGACGAACATCAACTGTGCCTGGAGGATCATCAACTCGGTGAAGGACGCTCTCTGAGTGGTCTGAAACCTGTTGATCTTCCAGCTGAAGGAGTTGACCCCGACTGAGTGCTGCAGACTGGCACATTCCATGGTCCAGGACTACATGTTGAGGGACGCGCTGAAGCTTGGGGCAGCTGCCGCCAAGGCGCGGTGGGGAAAGACCACTGTGTAACATCTGCCTGCCTAACGAAGAACAGGGGGCCCATGCAGTCATTTGGGCTCTGCTGACGCCTCACCTAATTGTATGGGCATATGATTGAAAAATGTACAGACCTGTATAAAAATGATAAGCTTTGATCTCTGTATGTACATGTTTACATAAGTATGGCATGACCAACTGTACAGACCATCAAATTATTTTATGAATAAAGTATATTTTTGAAATAAAAGAAAATCAGCTATATTTCTTTTTGTTCTAAACATTTCTTTTTCTCAGGTTGCCAAGGTTTTTTAGGCCATCACTGTAAGCCTTTGATTGCCGCCACTTCAGCCTTTGGAAATGCTTCCTCTTATTTACTCTTTCTACATCATTTTAAGTCATTTCAAATATCCTCTTCACCTTTGCAGATCAAAGACAAATAACTTCTCCGGATGGCGGTAATCTCCCATCCCTGGAACCACTCTAACAAATCTGTCTATACCCTCTCCAAAGCCTTCATATCCTTCCAAGAGTACTCTGCCTGAAAGTGGACATAATACTCCAGCTCGGGACAAATTTTTATTGCAGATAGATTTAACATGGTTAACAGCTCAATGTTTGGAGTTGATGCTTCTATTTATAGATCCTATGATTCCCAAAGAGAATGCAGCTTAACTGCATTTTTAAGCTGCCTGTCAATTTCAAAGATTTGTGAACAAACATGTATATTTCTGTCTCCTCTTGTGTCCAGAGTTTGGTACTGGAAAAGCACCGCAAGTCAGGCAGCATCCGAAGAGCAGGAGAATCAACATTTTGGACAAAAGCCCTTCATCAGGAATGAGGCCTCATTCTCCTGCTCCTCGGATGCTGCATGACCTGCTGTGCTTTTCCAGCACCAACATTCTCAACTCTGATCACCAGCATCTGCAGTCCTCACTTTCTCCTATGTCTCCTCTTGTGCCCTCATTTAATTTGTATTGTCTCTCTTCATTCTTCATATCAAGTGCACTATTTTGCACTTTCCTCTGTTGAATTTAATTTGCCATGTGTGTGCTTTTTCACCCAATTTGGCTATGTCCTCTTCAATTCTACTACTAACTTAATCATTGTTTGTCTGATTTTCAATTTGTGAAGTTGGCCTGTGTAGCCTCAAATGCAACTGATGAACCCTATTTCAAATGCATCTCGTACTAAATCATGGAGAATAGTATATGTAGCTGCTTCAGTCCAAAGATCGAAATCTGCTGACATTACCTAGTCTGGACCACATTTAACCCCAGATCATAGTAATTAGATTAGATTAGATTACTTACAGTGTGGAAACATGCCCTTTGGCCCAGCAAGTCCATACCGACCGTCCGAAGAGTAACTCACCCAGACCCATTTCTGTCTGACTAACTCACCTAACACTATGGGCAATTTACCATGGCCAGTTTATCTGACTTGCACATCTTTGGGAGGAAATCCACGCAGATACAGGGAGAACGTGCAAACTCCACACAGTCAGTCACCTGAGGCTTGAATCGAACCTGGGACCCTGGTGCTGTGAGGCAGCAATGCTAACCACTGAGTCATCATGCCGTAATGTGGTTGATTCTTAACTGCCCTCTAAAGCAGCCTACTTAGATTTATCCAAACGTAAATAAGAAAAATAAAATTAAGATTAATACTGAAAGGAGCACCCAGGATCAATTTAGGCACCAAAAACAATGAAGGATCCCCTGCCCAGTCAACTCCGCAAAGTCCTCCTCACTAATGTTCAGGGACATATGCTAAAACCAAGAGACCTATCCCACAGAGCAGTCTGAAACAGTTATATTCTCGGAAGCATTCCTTACAACCAATATTCCCAACTTGCCCATCATCATCCCCCTTTCTCACAGACAGAATCACCAGAGGTGGTATGATATACAAGCGGGATGCAGTGGTCCTGGGAGTACTCAACATTGACTGTGGACACATGAAGTCTCATGAGATCAGGGTGAACATGAGCAAGGGAATGCCTGGCAGATACAATTATCCTCCTTCAGCACACCCCTTCATGTGGAACACTATTTGCAAGATGCAAATGGATGGGAACTTCAATATTTGTCATTAAGAGTGACTCAGTAGTGCTACTACATTGAACCAGCTAAGCTATGAAAGGCTTGTCTGTCAGACTGGGCAACTGGCAGGAGAACCAACAAGTGAAGATGTGTTTGATTTCATCCTCACCAATCTGTCAGTTGCAGGTTTATCTAATCATGACAGTACTGGTGAGAATGACCACCATATAGTCTGTGTGGAGACAAAACTCCTTTTCTACATTTGGCACTCTCTCCTCAGTGTTATATGGCATTATCAATATCACAGGAAGTAATACAGTTTTAGAATAGATTCAGCAGATCAAATCTAGGTACCTGTTAGATACTCAGTTATCATCTGCAGCAATTCTGAGGAAGGGTCACTGGACCCAAAAGGTTAACTCTGATTTCTCTCAACAAATGCAGCCAGACCTGCTGAACTTTTCCAGCAACTTCTGTTTTTGATCTGCAACAGAATTGTTTTCAATTTTAACATGTCCCAGCATATCCCTCACTCCACCATTCCCACATTGCAAAAGCATTAGCGTACTTGAAAGAAAAGGGTATCCCCAGGCAACATACCTAAAATGGAGAAGGAGGTCTAAGTTGATAAAGCTATAATATATAACCACATACATATCAACAGCAGAACAGCATGTTATAGAAAGAACTAAGTGATCCCACAACCAAAAGATCAGATCAAACCTCTAAAGCTGTCACATCTAGTTATGAATGGTGTTAGTGAAATTAGCAGCTAAATACATTAGTAGTACCACAAATATCCCCATCCTCAATGATGGGAGAGACCAACACATTGGTGTAAAAGACAAGGCTGAAACATCTGTATTGATCTTCAGCCAAACTGTCAAGTGGTGACCCATTTCCATACTGCAGTGACTAACATCTCAGATACCAATCTTCATCTAATTTGATTTGTTATGAAGATGTGGGTGTACGGTACCTTTAAGAGAGTTAAAAGCAACAGAACTACCTGACAGAACCAAGTGTTTTGAAAAACAAATGTAACATTTGACCGAACAAGTTGATTAGCTGATTGCCTGGAAATGACAAAACAGATTCGAATTAGGCTAATCAGGTTAAATTATACCCCGAAAAATACCAAACTCCAATCCAGTTTGAATTTAGTATATTGACAATCTTAAAAGCCAATGACACATTCCGATGCTTTGGGGGTATAAGACTGGGGAAATTGAACAATTAAGACGAGAACTGCCCAGCTACCAGCATGTGAAGACCACCTGACAAACAGGTCTATTAAAGCTCTATCAATCAGTAACCTGTGAAGCAGAATCCCCATGAAGAAAAGAATATAGGAATACACAGAGGAATGAAAGCTGCCTGGTTTTGAGATAAGAAGTTTTGTTTTGTAAATCATAATCAAGAGTTTTATTGGACTAGTATTATAGAAGGGAAGGTAAAAGATAGGTTAGATTAAGGAGTTGTGAATAGTTGTTAGTTAATTATTTTCTGTTGTACTTTAAGAAATAAATTAATGTTTTACTTTAACCAGTTCTTGGCTATTTGAATTTTAACAAGATTACTGCATGGGATCAATCTTTTTTGTGTTGCTGGTTTTAAATTAAGCAGGGGAGTTTACCCCGTGACTTAACAGATTCACTCCCAATGTTATCCAAGAAATAACTGAGCATACTAAATATGAGAGCAGCTGTGGGCCCTGACAGCAGCACATCTGTAAAGTACTGAAGACTTGTGTGTACTAACATTAGCCACAGCCCTATCAATGACATTCCAGTACAGCTGCAACACTAGCACCAACTGGCAGTGTGAGAAATCATCCAGCTATGTCCTGTCCACAAAATGCAAATGAATAAAACCTGATCAATTATTGCCTATCAGTCTACTTTCAAACAGGAGTAAAGTGGTAGAAAGTGTTGTTTAGTTATGAGTAAACTGTTCACTGATGCTCAGTTTGGTTTCCAAGGTTAGCTCCTGACCTCATTGCAGCCTCGATTCAAACATGGACAAAAGATCTGAGTTGCAGAGGTGAGGGTGACAGCCCTTGACATAAAGGCTGCATTTGTCCCAGTGTGACATCAAGGGACCTTAGAAAAACTGAAAGTCAATGAAGACCCAGGAATATTATCCACCGGATGGGATCATACACAACATAATGCAATGGTTTTGTTGTTGGATGCCAAAACCAGGAGAGTTCCAGAAGAATTCCTCAGGATAGTGCCCTAAGCACAAGCTACTTAAGCTGCTTTATCAATGACCTTCCCTCCTGTCAGAAATAGGACAATCTCTGATAATTGCACAGTTTTCAGTTCTATTTTTATCTCCTCGGGTATCAAAGCAGTTCATGTCTGCACATATCAAAGCCATGACAGCCTTCAGGCTTGGATTGTTAAGTTTCAAGTAACAGTTACATCACACAGGCATCAAGTAACTATTATATTCCAAATGGGAGCATCTGAGAAGCTACCCTTGACAGCGTTATCATTACTGCATCATCTATTATCAACACCCTTGGACTTACTATTAGTCAGAAATTGAACTGAAGCAATTACATGCTGTGGTGATATTGACACGCTTGGAATTCTGCACCAAACAACATGCCTCATAGCTTCCTAAAGCCTGTCCATCATCTGCAATGCATAAGTCAGGTTATAGTAACATTTTCTCCACTTGCCTGAATGAGGGCAGCATTTGAACTCTTGAGCAACTTGATGTCATTGAAGACAAATCTAGCTTGATTTGCACCTCAACCATGACGGTGGAAATGTAGTCCCTCCACTTTTGACGCACAATGACAGCTGAGTGTACTGCAGCAATTGAACAGGAGTTCTCCGATACACCTTCCAAACCCATGATATCTACCATGTAGAAGAACAAGACCAGTGGCAGACAGGAATAACACCAACAATTGCCACTGCAAAACATACCTGACTTAAGACACTTGTTCACTGTCACTGGGTCAAATTCTTGGGATCCTCTTCTGTACTACACCCACAGTTCAGAAAGGTGGCTCACTACCATTGCCTGAGGTAATTAGGGATGGATAATAATTGCTAGTGCCACCCATCCAGTGAGCGAGTAAAATTACAAAATGCTGTGTTAGGTCCTCCAGGCAATCTTATTGAAACCGATTCTTAGAATACTTGTCAGGTTAGGTGCAGTAAAGCTGTTTACCTTTCTGGGTGAGTCTTGGGCCAGAGAGCATCATCTCGGAGAAAGGAGTCATACATTTAAGACAGAGATGAGGGCCATTAAATTGTGGAATTCATAATCACAAAGGGCTCTTGAGGCTGGGTCACTAAGTGTATTCAGTGCTGGGATAGACAGATTTTTAATTGGTAAGAGTATCAACAGTGATGGGGAAAAGACAGGAAAATGGAATTAAGGAAGTAAGATCAGCCACAATCTCATTGAATGGTGGAGCAGATTCAATGAGCTCATACATCTTACGATTTTACAGTAAAGTGGCAGTTGGAGTTCAGTTTGGATAAGTGTGAGGTGTTGCATTTTGGTAAAACAAACAAGGGTAGGACTTATACAAGGAATAGCAGGGCCTTTGTAGTGTTGTAGAACAGAGAGAGCCAGGGGTTCAGGTACATAACTCTTTGAGGTTTGTGTCACATATAGACAGGATGGTTAAGAAGGCATTTAGTTCGCTTGCCTTCATTGCTCAGACCTTTGAGTATAGGAGTTGGGATGATATGTTGAGGATGTACAGGATGTTGGTGAGGCCTCTTCTGGGGTACTGTGCCCAGTTCTGGTCACCCTGCTTTTGGAAGGATATTATTAAGCTAGAGAGGGTTCAGGAGAGATTTACCAGGATGTTGCTGGGAGTGGAGGATTTGGGTTACAAGTAGACGCTGGGACTTTTTCACTGGAGCATAGGAGGTTGAGAGGTGACCTTGTAGAGTTTATAAAATTATGAGGTGTACAGATAAGGTTAATGGGAGGTGTCTTTTCCCTAGAATGGGGAATTTCAAGAGTAGGAGCATAATTTTAAGGTGAGAAGACATTAGAAAAGGACACGAGGGGCAACATTTTTACACAGAGAGTGGTGCATGCGTGGAATGAATTCTAGAGGAAGTGATGGTTGTGGATACAGTTACAACATTTAAAAGACATTTGAACAGGTACATGAATACGAGAGGTTTAGAGGGATATGGGCCAGGAGCAGGAAGGGTGGGAGTAGTTTAGTTTGGGGTTATGATAGGCCTGGACTGGTTGGACTGAAGGATCTGTTTCCGTGCTGTATGACCCTATGACTATGACTACAACTCTAAGGCATCGCTAGCCTTCCATAGAATATTGTTTCTAGAAGTTTTCCAGCAAGCATATTAATCTGCCCAACCTGTAATTGTCCTCCACTATTTTGAAAGGGGGTGTAACATTTGCAATCCTCCAGTTCTTTGGCACCATGACTTTCTCAGGTCTGTTTAGGGTATGAGACACTGACTCAGGAATTGGTATAATATGGGAATCTGACTCAGAAGATTTGTTTATTCACTCATGGGGCGAGCGTCACTGGCTGGCCAGCATTTATTGCCCGTCTCTCATTGCCCTTCGAGAAAGCGAGCTGCCTTTTGAACTGCTGCAGTCCCTGTGCTGTAGTTAGGCACACAATGTCATTAGGGAGGGAAGTCCAGGAATTCAACTCAGTGACACCAAAGTAATGGTGATACATTCCCAAGTCAGGATGGTGGGTATCTGAGATGAACTTCCAGGCTATTGTGTTCCCATGTGTCTGCTGCCCTTGTTTTTCCAGATGAAAGTGGTTGTGTGTTTGGAAGGTGCTGTCTGAGGACATTTGATGAATTCCTGTAGTACAACTTGTAGATCGTACACACTGCCACGACTGAGTGTCAGTGGTGGAGGGAGACAAGGCTTGTTGATGTAGTGTCAATCAAATGGGCTGCTTCGTCCTGGATGGAGTCAAGCCTCTTGAGTGGTTGGAGCAGCACTGATCCAGGCAAGTGGGGAGTATTCCATCACACTGCTGACTTGTGCCTTGTAGATGGTGGACCAGTTTTGGGGAGTTACTCACCGTAGTATTCCTAGCCTCTGACTTGCTATGGCCCAGATATATCCTCTTCTTGTGTATAGGATGCAAAAAAAGATCCTGGGCAATGTTCCACATTGTCAAGTAGATGCCAATGTTGTATATGTACTGGAACAGCTTGGCTAGTGGAGCAGAAAGTTCTGGAGCACAAGCCTTCAGTAATATTGCTGGAATGTTGTCAGGGCCTGTAGCCTGTGCAGTGTCCAATGCCACCAACCATTTCATGGTCTTATGTGAAGTGAATTGAAGTGCTGAAGGCTGGCATCTATGATATTGGGGACCACTGGAGAAGACGATGATGGATCATGCATTTGGCAATTCTGACTGAAGACTGCTGCAGATGCTTTGGCCCTTTCTTATGCACTGATGTGCTGGGTTCCTCCATCATTCAGGATGGGGATATTTGTGGAGCGTATTCTTCCCGTGACTAGATGTGGCCGGAATGCAGATCTCAGATCGGATCTGATGGTTGTAGAATCATTTAGCTCTATGATTCTCTGCTTGTGCTGTTTGGTATGCAAGTAGTCCTGTTTAATAGCTTCACCAGGTTGATACCTCATTTTTTAGGTATACCTGGTACTGATCCTGGCATGCCCTACTATATTCTCTGGTGAACCAGGCAGGTTAATCCCCTGGCTTGATGGTAATGGTTGACTGGGGAATATGCTGGACCATGAGGTTACAGATTGCACTGAAGTACAATTCTGCTGCTCTTAACGGCCCACAGCATCTCATGGACGCTGTTCGAAGTCTGTCCTATTTAACCCGGTGATAGTGCCACACAACAAGATAGAGGGTATTCTCAATGTGAAGGTAAGACTTTGTCTCCACAAGGACTATGCAGTAGTTACTGTTAACAATACTGTCATGATCAGATGGATCTGCAGCAGGCAGATTGGAAAGAATGAACTCAAGTATATTTTTCCCCCTTGTTGGTTCCCTCATTATGTGCTTCAGATCCAGCCTAGCAGCTACGTCTTTAGGACCCAACGAGCTCAATTAGTGGTACTGCTGCTGAGCCACTTCTGGTGGTGGACATTGAAATCCCCCATCCACAATATATTCTGTACCCTTGCCATCCCCAGGGCTTCGTCCAAGTCTTGTTCAATATTCGGAGTAGTGATTCATCAACCAAGGGAGGATGGTTTGTGGTAATCAGCAGGAGGTTCCCTTGCCCAAGTTTAACCTGAAGCCATGAGACTTCATGGGGTCTGGAGTCAGCGTAGAGAACTCCCAGAGCAACTCCCTCCTGACTGAACCACCACCTCTGTTGGGTGCATCTTGCCTATGAGACTGTAAGGCATGATTCTATGAGTATGATTGTGTCAAGCTGTTGCTCAGCTTGTCAGTGAGACAGCTGTCCCCAATTTTGGCGAAACTTCAAATATTATTAAAGAGGATTTTACAGGGTCAATAGGGCTGTTCTGCTGTTGTCCACAATCCACTGGCACCAGCTGGACAGACCCCTCACCCACAGATCCATATCCAGCATCTCCGGCAACCCATCACAACAATCATGGTACCTCACTGATCCACTGGCAGAACAATCAGGAAGCACAACCTCACCTTGCAGGCTGCACAGGCCATCAGCATGGAAAGGTTGCAGCAAGGACACTTTCCCACACTCGTGGACAGACACCTGGCACACAGATTGGACTGCGCTGTATCTCAGGGTTGCTCACTGCTTACTCTTGCAGTAGTCCTCCAATAAGATGAGGGGTTTGGGGTGGGTGGAGGACTGCCGTTGTAGCAGCAAATACATGAAGCAGCCATTTGCAAAGCCCCTCTCCATTTGATTTGCAATCATTTCATCTCCCATTTAGCATGCACACAGTGAAGATGCTTGGGGGTCAGACCCTGGTTAAAGCTGATTTGCAACATACCACTGATGCTTACACATTGAACTTGGGGCACCTCAGTAATGTGGAAGTGAGAGCAGTGATGCTATAAAGACCCATGCTGGCTGAAGAGGAACCCACAATTTATGTGATTTCCCAGAGTTCACCCACACAACATTGTTTCATCATCTGCCATGTAGGTGTAATGGTGGTCTGTACTGAATGGAGTGTGATGTAGTCTGGGGTAGAAAGAGAATCAGAGCACTGCAGGGACTCCCTTCCTGATGATGCTGGGTGGTCACCCCAGCTGGAGCAGCACCTTCAGGAGCTGCATCCTCTGAGCCTGAATGTGGGTGGATAAGGAGACATGGCCCTCATGATCAGGATGTAGCATCTCAGTGTGTGGGGGGGAAGTGTGCTCAGCCCTGACCTGCAGAGTATGCCACCAATAACTTTCCTGAGCTCGAAGAACTTTGATCACTCTGTTCTCAAGATAGATTGATTCCACTGAGAGTGATAGTGGGATGTTGGTCACTGTGGCTGCCTTTCTAAGTTGCAGGATGCAGGAATATAAAAAGCTCAGCAACAGCAGTAGGCAACACGAAGGATGAGGAACATCCAGCTGAGAGAGAGAGGTTGACAGCCATATGACCCCTCAGGGTGTGTGGGCTGTGTAGGAGGCCCAGAGTTTCCTAGTCGCAACTCCAATTCTGAGGGTCAGCATGGTGCAGTGTTAGCACAGGCTGTCTGTGTCCCTGGGCATGGTGACAGATACTGGAGCAGGATCTGAGAGCTACAGGAGCGGGAGACCATCCTCTCCTGGGGTCTGTGAAGGTCACTGTAGCTCTGACCTCCTCTGTTATTGACTCAATATGGAATGTGATGGGTGATCTGTGAGGAATCTCTCAGTCATGCAGCCGCATCAGGACAGTGACTATTGCCATCTGTGTATGATCACTGTGGTTCATTTCATCCAATTTCACCATGAGGAGGTCAGGCAGTCAGACTCAGGATCGTAGCTGGGTTCCCCAGGTGGAGGGACACACATGGCATTGAGTGGCTACTAACACATTATTGTGGTTTTCATCAGTAGGGAGGATCTCCATTTCATTAATATCCCGGTGATCTATGATCTCTGTCACCACTTCCTGGAGGAATGTGCCCCTATCCTGGCAGCTGCCACAACTCCATCCTGGAGCACTCTCATGTGTTCGGTGTTTTTGATGGTCCAGATGCTGTACAAGGCTGGTTCTTGGGAGACCAGAGCTACCCACTGCCACCATGGCTCATGGCACCATGATGCAGCTCCCTGACTGATACACTCCTTGGGTTTGATGGCAGGGCTGTGGTGGAGGAGATGATGGGACAGGTGCAGATGTACCTCCCATGGCCTGGACAATTCTGAGGGGGCCCTCCACCTGGTCAAAGTATGCCCCACCTTTCTGGGTTT
Source organism: Chiloscyllium plagiosum (assembly GCF_037043375.1). Lineage (NCBI taxonomy): Eukaryota > Metazoa > Chordata > Chondrichthyes > Orectolobiformes > Hemiscylliidae > Chiloscyllium > Chiloscyllium plagiosum. The sequence continues at coordinate 57,557,192 of NW_028270173.1, forward strand.
GCTGGACTCTGCCCACTCAGAGCAGGCATGAGGTGATGTACTTGTTGCTGAGGATCTGGGGAAATGAGAGCAGCCTTCTGAGGAAGACATTGGGAAGGAAGGAGCAGCCCTTGTCAATGAGGAAGCTCAGCTGGGACTGGGACTATCAATCAGACAGGACCTGATTAACACCATCTTCCATGGATTTTGTTTGTGTTCCCGTTTGCTTTCTGTAAAGAAAAGCTCATGATGGATTTATTGGATGCTCTCCTCCTGGATATGACATGATGTAGGTATTCAGTGAGCACTGGAGAAAGGAAAGCACTGACTTTGAGACTGTTCTGACAGGATGTAACTACAGACAGGCAAGCTGTGTGGTTGAACAGTGACAAGGCTGGGAGAGTGGGGTTGTATATGTGAGGGAGTGTCAGCCATGTTGGCTACATACTGTGGGCAGTGTGGCTTCACAACTGCTGTGCCATGACATTACCAATGAGGAGTAATGCCAGATTGTCCGACTTGTCCAGTGCACCACAGCCTTTCAAAGAGGGCACAGGTGCAAATGATGCCAGTCTTTTAGTGGATACCCGCTGAGTAACAAGTTCTTCTGGGAATGTGAAAAACCCTTGAAAAAAACCTCAACACAACTGGGACATAGCCAAATGCATATTAGACTCAACCCCACAGTCTTTAATCCACCTCTGAAGAAGACATTTCCTCTTTTGAGTGATTTGCAAAGAGACTGTCACACAGAGGAAAGGTGAGAGTGAATAGTGATTTTTTTTACTATACTATCCAAAAGGGAAAGGAAGAAAGATGGATGATCTCTCTCTGCAGGCTCAATATTTCTCTTGTATTGCCAAATATATGGCTTAGTTTCCTGCTCAGGAAGCAATCAGAAGATTATGACAATCCTGAGCTCTCCTGATCCCACAACATCAGGTGCTGATTTGTATGGAATCCCCAGTGTTGCAATAAGGTATATATATATACCATTCACAGTATGCTCCCTAACAACCTGTTTTTAAAACTAAAAACATTTTGTTATACAGTTTCCCCGGTGTAAATTATTACCTTCTCCAATTTCTAGTCCACAGTCCAAACTAAAAGTGTTTTTTTAACATTGGAATTCTGTACCCCAGAGAGCAGTACTGACTTGGTCATTGAATATATTCAAGACTGACCTTGACAGATCTTTGACTGACAAGGGAGCCAAAGGGAACAGGCAGGAAAGTGGAGTTAAGGCCACAATCAGAATAGCCATGATGTGATTGAATGACAGCACAGGCTTGATGGGCAAAATAGGCGAAATGAGGACTGCAGATGCTGGAGATTAGAGTCAAGAGTGTGGTGCTGGAAAAGCACAGCATGCTAGGCAGCATTCAAGGAGCAGGAGAATTGACATTTTGGCCAAAAGCCCTTCATCAGGATGGGCCAAATAGTCTACTCCTCCTATTTCTTCTGATCTTCACAGATAATAAATAATGTTTGTTATATCGTAAAAAACGTACTGGTTAAGTTCTGTAAAGCAAGTACACACAATGATGAGATAATGACCAGTGAATCTGTGTTCGTGAAGTTAGTTGGGGATCAATGCTTGTCAGGCCACAGAGGAATTTTTGGTATCCTCTTGAAAAAGCAGGTTTGGCCTCATTAATCTCATTCTAAAGACAGTACCTTTGGCTCAGTGCTACATGGATTTTTTCAATATAGTCCATCAGGCAAATATCAAACTCAACTCTGGTATTGCGTTTGAAGAACCCATGACTTTCATTTTCAGAGGTGAGACTGTCACTGACTGATTCACAATTACAACTGAGTTTTGGTTTGCCATTGTCCAGACAACCTGCATTAAGTACATCTTTTGAAACCTTGCATGACTCCTGATTCCCGCATTAATATTATTGTTTGACTGGACCTTCCCATTTATAATTCATCAAATACTCTTCAGTCAATCCTTAGGCCTTTGTCAGATTGTGTACTCCATCGCACATTTCCAAGGAGAGGTTAACTCAAAATATTGAAGCAAGCAAATAAAACTGAGAAGTGAGTCTCAGCTACTTGACGCGGTGATGTCCTGGTTTCATGTTTCCATTCCTTTATTGTGGATGTGGTTTTCAACTCCTTCCTTTTTCACAGTTCCTAATCACAAGAACCCGAATATCTCGAATTGCAATTTCACACCAACTCCTGCGTGTCAACTCGTGACACAGCCCAGGGGCAGATTGCCATTGGATAGAGCCCCATCTGTTTTCTAATCAGCTCATTTAGAGACATGTAAACTGCAGATAGATCTGTCTCCTGTAGATGGTGTCTGGGTTTTAATATCGCACTGGGATAGCAGGATATGATAAACTCCAAGAGCATTCTCTACCTGACAACATGTGACTCGAACAAAGGAATTGCCACTATAGGCTGTTAGTGCATGACTGACAGAGGAATATTGGGTTTGAATTTCTGATATCCCCCCTCCCCCTCCCTCCCCCGACCCCGCTTCCTGCCCAGAATAAGGACAATGCACAAGATGCCAGCATCTTCATAATCTGTGGTTAGATCTAATGTGGTTGAATCAGAATGTGGGCGCCTGGTGCAGTTTCACACAAGCATCAAAACCAAACGCACACTACAGTCCATGTTTCAAACACAACAGTACAATTCACCATCCCCACAGAATATACATGAAGACAGATACTGGAAGGCTGGCATTTTACACATTGGAGTTCAGAGAGCAAAAGGCAATCATATTACAAGACATAAACATTGAAGAACACTTGAGGATACCGGGGTGATGTTCCACCTTCTGAGGAAAACCAGACCTGGAAAACAGTTTAGACATAGGAGATCTTTCTAAAACAGAGATGAGAAGAAATCTTTTCTCTTTGAGGATAATTAGTCTGCGAAAATATCAGAGGCTGCTTATTGAATTTACTTGGGATACATTTCGATAGGTAGTTGGTAAACACAGGAGTGGAGGAGAACAGGAAAAATGGGATTTAACAGCACAACCTGTTGGGCATGACCTCATTGAATATGCAGAGCAGACCTGAAGGGCCAGCTCCTGCTTCCTGGGTTCCCATGTTCTCCATAATGAAACACAGACACAACGGCCAGCTATACACAGTGCACTGGGAGACAGTCACTGGCACAAAAAAGGACACTGTTTCTAAAAGACACAAATCTATTTAGTCTGTATTAAACTCAGTTTATTTTAATTTTTTAAACATAGAGTTATAGTCATAGAGTCACAGAGATGTACAGCATGGAAACAGACCCTTCGGTCAACTCGTCCATGCAAACCAGATATCCCAACCTAATCTAGTCCCATTTATCAGCATTTGGCCCATATCCCTCTAAATCCTTCCTATTCATATACACATCCAGATGTCTTCTAAATACTGTAATTGTACCAGCTTCCACCACTTTTTCTGGCAGTTCATTCCATACACGTACCACCCTCTGCATGAAAGAGTTAGTTCCCTTTAATATCTTTCCCCTCTCACCCTAAACCTATGCCCTCTAGTTCTGGACTCCCCCACCCCAGAGACAAGGCTATGTCTATTTACCCTATCCATGCCCCTCATAATTTTGTAAACCTTTATAAGGTCTCCCCTCAGCCTCTGACGCTCCAGGGAAAACAGCCCCAGCCTGTTCAGCCTCTCCCTATAGCTCAAATCCTCCAACCTTGGCAACATCCTTGTAAGTCTTTTCTGAACCCTTGGACAAGCCTGGTCTATGTAATTAAAGTAAGCTTTTATACTTAAATCTCTTGTATTAAAAGCCAACATACCACTTACCTTTGTAATCGCTCATCCTTCGCATTTTAATTTGCAGGGACACAGGAAAAAGGACAATCAAATCTCTTAGGAGTTTGACACTTCCCAAGTCTCTCAGTATTTAAGAAATATTCTGTATTTCTGTTGTTCCTGCCAAGATAAATAACCTCACATTTCTGCACATTGTATGCCATCTGCTTTTTTTTTGCCCATTCACGTAGCTTTTCCTTTGCTCTATAGCTTTGAAGGTTAAAACACTCTCATTGCATCTCCCAAGAACTTTTAAATGCTGGAAGGGTTTCTACATCTGCCATCTTTCAGGCAGTGATTTCATTTTTTATGTTCCTCTATTGTCCTGCCTGTTTGCCTATAAATATGGTCCTATTCTGCCCAGTGGTTACTTTGAACTTTAACTCAGCTGGTTGAATGCTGTATATAGATTCTGAAATAGGGTTGATTGCTTCATTAATGGTTCATGGCTGGGGGCCACGATCAAGACTTTGACAGGGGTCAGAGATGGAGCCTGATGCAGGAGGAATGAGCCCAACGCTGTGGTGAGGTTGGTGCCCAGCATCTCTGGCAGTGATGGGCTGCCTAAGGTCTCACAGAGAGTGGGCAAAAGCCAAGGAGATCAAGCTTTGGTAGGGAGCGTGAGCCCAGCATGGCTAAGCATTGAAGAAAGGATGTTGAGCATTTAACTTTATTTTTTATTGTTCTACTTAATATTAATAAGGACTGTAATTTTGAACTTTTAACTTTGTTTCTTCATTTTTTAACTTTGTACCTAAGATTTGTACCCAGGTACTTTGTACCTAAGATGGCACCAGAAATGGCAGCAGTGCACACTTTTCACTGTGCAGTATATTCAGATACTTCTGCACTTGAGAACATGTGACAATAAAATCTAATTCGAATACTTTAACCTTCAATATCCTTGATGCAAACCGGTTAAACTTGAATATAATGTGACATGGAAACCCCCTTATCTTAGCCCTGGGGCATTTCCTGAATATATTTAGAGTCTCTTTCCTCAAATTTCATAATCACTGCAACAGGCAGCTTCCAGGACCAAGCACCAGCATGCACTTAACTATTGACTTATAATACTGCTGCATTATTTCTTTTATGTCATTATCCATAAACTTTCCTCTGGAAAGTACACTGGGTCCCATTTCAACTCATTTTTCGCTTATGTACCAGGATTGTTTCCATGCAATTAATCATGTATAAAGAATCCAGCTGAGGCACTCAACTGGGACATTACCAGAGGAGAGATAAGTGGATAAAGTGTGAATCAAGCACATCATTCACAGTCTTCATCATTCTTCTGACCTGAAGATAAACTGCTCTTTAAAATAAACCTAGGCTTAAGATAAGAGGATAGAAAAACTTTCAACAAAACATCTGGTTTTCATATTATTTCCAATTAAGTTAGTGAAAGGATCAACAGCCATCAATGAAACAGCATTGATTTAAATAGTGCTGAATTTATTCTGTTTTCTTGATAATATACCTTCCAAGTAAGTGGGAGTGTTCCATTATATTCATAGCTACTGCTGTGTGTTATGGCCAAGGCTGCAGCAGTGTATCATTACTTTAGTCCCACTATTCCATGAGTCAGAACATAAACACACTTGACCCAGTTATCAAGACAATCACATAAATATCTTATTTGTACTAGGTTTTAAGCAAGATCTATAAACCAAGATTCTTGATCAATTCAAATTATTGATTCACTATCAAATCAAATCTTATGCAATAAAGATACAATAACTGGTTCATATGCACAGTCAGCAATTTAGGTGTATATAATATCCCAAAACACACAAATACACAAACTGCAGGAAGAGGTGTAACAAAACTAGCTTTATCAACAGAGATTAGCTTTCTGGGAAAAAAAAATCCATTGATGGGGCAAAAAGGTAAAGTATACATTATTCTGCAGTCTGTTGTTCTGATGTTCTGGCACGTGCAGTTTAAATACTAATTACACAAGGTTGTCTCTGGGGTCTTGGCAGACATGATTGCCCAGGAAGTACAATCTTGATTGTTCCTTGAATCACACTTTCAGAACACAGATAGGTTTGATGCTGAACTCAAGAATAGAGATTTATTTTCAGAAATGGGAAAGGCAGCCCTTCCTTACAAACTTCATGTTCCCAACTGAAGACCACATACTAAAACAATCTGAATAATTAATTAATCAACCTACAAAAAACTACAGAAAAGCAAGCAGTCACCACGAGTAATATGCTTTCTAGGAAGCCTTGGTAAAAAAAATTCCAATGACCTTCCAAGTGACCTTTCAATGGCCTCTTTTTAAAGAAACCACCTATTTCTAAAATGCTGAAATAATTCATTTTTCTACAATCCTTCAAATTGTAAGTCCTCCAAGCAATATTAATTCTGAAGCATCTTCATAACTTTTGCACCCCAGGATGAGGATTTCAGGAGTCAAGGGCACAGCCTTCACTCTGTCATTACTTTGCCTCTGATCAACGCTTGCAATTACAGCATTTTTATAGGCTGGCCCAGTTCCTTTTCTTGGCAGTGGTGGTCTCAGGATGCTTATGCAAGGCATTCAGCAAGGATAACGCTGTTGAACATTGAAGAGAAATAATTAAGACTTCTCTTGTTGGAGGTAGCATTTCCAGATACTAATGTAACCTGACACTTCTCAGATCAAGTCTGAATGATGCTCAGATCTCACTGGATGCATGTGGACTGCTTCTGTACTTAGTAGCTGCAAACTGAATGATCACTGTGTAATCCCTATCTTTCTTTGCAGGCTCTACAAATGTGGGCACTGTTGTATCTCTTCAGAAAGTGGAACCCCATCTTCCTCAAACATAGTTTTGCTCAATGTGGCCAGGCAAACACATGCTTGATACCACACCTACTTTAAAAGAGTCTTCTCCTCGTTCAGGCCTATGCTGTACACTAGTGTACAGAAACCAGAGTAGGGAATGAGATCACCACTAATGCCAGCTCACTCAAGGATAAGCAGCATTGACTGCATCCTTCCATCTGCATTAGATGATGGACACATGGGAATCAAATTGGGGTGGCTTCACATGGTGTATGTTTGTTGATAGCTGAGAGAGATTCTGCCACAAGTGCTGCATTTTCATTTGTTTTTATTCATTTGTGTGATGTGGGCATTGCAGGCTGCCTAGTATTTTATTGCTTGTCCCTAGTTGCCCCTTGAGAAAGTGGTGGTGGGCTGCCTTCTTGAACTGCTGTAGTCCACTTGCTGTGGGAAGACTCACAATGCCATTAGGCAGAGAATTCCAGGATTTTGACCCATTGACAGTGAAGGAACTGTGATTTACTTTCAGGACTGGATGGTGATTGGCTTGAAGGAGAACTTGAATGTGATGGCGTTCCCGTATATCTGCTGCCCTTGTCCTTCTAGATGGAAGTGGTCCTGGATTTGGAAGGTACTGTCTGAGGATCTTTGATGAATTTCTGCAGTGTATCTTGTAAATAGCACACACTGCTTCTACTGAGTGTTGGTGGTAGAGGGATATAGTGTCAATCAAGTGGGCTGCTTTGTCCTGAATAGTGTGAAGTTTCTTGAGTGTTGTTGGACTGTTCTCATCCAGGCAAGTCGGTAATATTCTATCACACTCCTGACTTGTGCCTTGTAGATGGAGGACAGACTTTGGGGAGTTAGGAGTTGAGTTACTCATTGCAGTATTCCTAACCTCTGACCTGCTCTTGTAGCCACTCTGTTTATATGGTGAGTCCAATTGAATTTCTGGTCAATGATAACTCCGAGGATGTTGATAGTTGGGATTCAGTGATGGTTTTTTGTTTTTGGTGTTGGTGCCAGTTCCCAAGCTGCTCCATCCACTGATTGTTATGGTAACACACATCAGGTGATGTTACCGTTTGCCTCTGTTTCACCCAATTGCAAGAATCAGTCTTTCATGTGATGCCTGGCAGGGTTTTGAACACACTGTTGGCTGTCTGGATTCAGCCATCTTGTCCTGCAGAAATTCCTTGGCATGCCACCGTTTTCCACCTTGTGAACATGCCTAAACCAGAATAGTTGCTAGAACCAGTGGCAACATCGAGAGGTTTATCTTTGAGTGAACTGCAAAAAGGCGAAGGTGGAAGTTGTTGAGTTTCTTTTTTTTTTGTAGTTGTCATCCATGAAAGAAAAAAGAAGCTTCAACAACCCTTGGTCAAAGGGTCAGCTTGATGTTACTCCATGGCTGCTCCATCAGTCTGCCAAAAGTGATAGCTATTGGATTGCTGCATAAATCTCAGAAAGGCAATGGATTTTTAAGGCAGTTGGATAACATCACAACATGTGATATTCCAGGATAAAGCTGCTCGCCTCACCTTCAGCATTCTCAGTGCAATGGAATCATCGCAGTGTGTAGTCATTTCCGTCAGCTATTTGTGGTGTTACAGTCATGTAATGTAACTGTAACATCAGTCAGTGTAAAACCCAAACTCTGACTGAGTCTGAGATCTTATAACTGTGTCAAGAGTTAGTGCTATTACTAAACTTAAAGACATTAGTCTCAAAAGAAATCCATTCTTCATGGTATACATGACAATAAATAACATATAGGGAAGAACTCTGACCATGTGCTGCCAGTGGTGTTTAACTTGATAAACTCATATCAGTAGCAGCTTCCATTGCCTGTGTATGGAGTTCTGCACCAAGCGCTAGATTGTTTGACCCATGGAGCTGAGGTAGCAGAATTTACTAATCACTTCAAGATGGAAGTTTTTTTAAGGTGATCAAAGGTAGAGATGTGACATCCTGTCCTATAACTAATTTTCTTGATATTTATAGCCAGTGAGAACAAGTTATGTGCATGGGAGAGAGAATCTGTGAAACTTTACAATGAGCTTCCATATGAAAGTGGGTCATCATTAGAATAGTGCAGCTCTTTGATGAAGACATGCTGTATTTCGGTCTTCATTTTCAGTCTGAAGAAATTGTAGGGGATAATACTCATTTTGACTCAGCTACAGATGACTCTGCCCCTGACTTTGAAAGGCCACTGGACCAGGCTGATGTGTATTTACTGGTTAAAACAGATGCATTAGACAATCGGTCATTGAGCTTGTCTCCAATGCTTTGGATCATGGAAACGTCCAGATCGAATACATTTTGCAACTTTGCACAATGCACAGAGACTGTTTTCAAAATGGATTGAATCACTAGATTAGTGCTCACCATGAGGGAACATCTACTGCTCTCACCGACAGCTTTCATGAAAATTAATATTGTTGCAATGAAAGCTGTTACTGTATTTACTCTGACTGCAATGTTGACACATAATGTCTCATCATTCCTGCAATGTTTTCTTGAGGAGATATAAGGCTGCTAGAGCCCTGTCCTGTCCCATGAAGGTGAGTTTGGATCCATGGGAATGGAATTGTCAGTTTTCCTGACCAGATCAAGATTGATGAAGTTGATGTGCTAGAAACTTTGGAAAACGTTAAAATTGATAAGACTCCAAGACCAGACCAGATTATCCTAAGCTGCTCCGGGAAGCGAGAAAGGAGGTTGCTAAGTCGCTGGTGAGGATATTTGCCTCCTCACTCTCCATGGGAATAATACCAGAGGATTGGAAGGAGGCGAATGTTGTTCCTCTTTTCAAGAATGGTAATAGGGAAATCCCTGACAATTACAGACCAGTCAGTCTTATGTCTATAGTCAGCAAAGTTTTGGAAAGAATTCTGAGAGATAGGATTTATGACTATTTGGCAAAGCAGAGTGTGATTAAAGGCAGTCAGTATGGCTTTGTGAGGGGCAGGTTATGCCTTGCAAATCTTATTGAGTTCTTTGAGGAGTTGTCAAGACAGGTCGATGACATTCGAGCAGTGAATGTGGTGTATATGGATTTCAGCAAGGCATTTGATAGGGTTCCCCATGGTAGGCTCATTCATAAAGTCAGGAAGTATGGGATACAGGGAGATTTGGCTATCTGGATTCAGAATTGGTTGGCTGACAGAAGGAAGAGAATGGTTGTAGATGGACAGTATTCTGCCTGGAGGTCAGTGTTGAGTGGGGTCCTGCAGGGCTCTGTTCTTGGCATGGCTCTGTACTCTGCTCTTTGTAGTTTTTATAAATGACTCGGATGAGGAGGTTGAGGGGTGGGTTAGTAAATTTGCAGCTGACACAAAAGGTTGGAGGTGTTGTCGATAGCATACAGGCAACTGCAGGCTGCAGCACTACATAGACAGGATGCAGAGCTGGGCTGAGAAATGGCAGCTGGAGTTCAACTTGGATAAATGCGAAGTGATGCATTTTGGAAGGTCAAACTCGAATGCTGAATGTAGAATTAAAGACAGGATTCTTGGCAGTGTGGAGGAACAGAGGGATCTGGGTGTGCAAGTACATAGATCTCTCAAAGTTGCTACCCAAATGGATAGGGTTGTTAAGAAAGCATATGGTGTTTTGGCTTTCATTAACAGGGGGATAGAGTTTAAGAGCCATGAGGTTTTGCTGCAGCTCTACAAGTCCTGGTGAGACCACACTTGGAATATTGTGTCCAGTTCTGGTCGCCCTACTATAGGAAAGATACAGAGGCTTTGGAGAGGGTGCAAAGAAGGTTTACCAGGATGCTGCCTGGACTGGAGGGCTTGCCTTATGAAGAAAGGTTGAATAAGCTCGGACTTTTCTCTCTGGAGAGAAGGAGAAAGAGAGGACACCTGATAGAGGTGTACAAAATAATGAGAGGAATAGATAGAGTCAATAGCCAGAGACCTTTCCCCAGGGCAGGATTGACTGGTACGAGAAGTCATAGTTTGAAGATATTAGGAGGAAGATATAAAGGAGACGTCAGAGGTAGGTTTTTTTACACAGAGAGTTGTGATTGCATGCCAGTGGTGGTGGTGGAAGCAGTGTCAGTGGGGACATTTAAGCAACTGCTAGACATGCACATGGATAGCAGTGAGTTGAAGGGTGCATAGGTTAAGTTACTATATTTTACATTAGGATTAAATAACGGCACAAAATCGTGGGCCAAAGGGCTTGTTCTGTGCTGTACTTTTCTATGTTCTATGTTGTTTAGGATGGCAGCATACCTCTTCCTCACAACCCATGCCACTCAACAGTCTCCCAGTTCACAAGATCAATGTGACAGGGAAGGAGGAATGAGAACTGCCAAGAGGGTGATTCCATATTATTATAGAGTTATTTGACAATGTTAAGTATTAGAAACCATATTTCTACTAAAGTACCAAGATAGCCCATAACGTTGAACTGAAGGAAGGCAGTTGGGTTATCTTTGTAAGGTTACTAGTGATTTCGATTGAGGAACTGTTTTTTGGGGATGATCCATACAGCTCATGTGAAACATTTTGAGACTAGTTCCTCTCTGAGTTTTGACTGTTCCAGTTTTGACTGGTGGTTAATGTTGTTACTGTTCATCCTGTTCTTTGTGTCACTCATTCTGACAAAGTTGTGCTGGATCAGCAAACACTAACAAACTGGACCTCAAGTCAGGAACTGTATGCAAAAATACTTCTGGAATGATTAAATTAGATTACTTACAGTGTGGAAACAGGCCCTTCGGCCCAACAAGTCCACACCGACCCTCTGAAGAGCAACCCTGCCAAACCCATTCCCCTACATTTACCCCTTCACCTAACACTACGGGCAATTTAGCATGGCCAATTCACCTAACCTGCACGTTTTTGGACTGTGGGAGGAAACCAGAGCATCCAGAGAAAACCCACACCCACACAGACATGGGGAGAATGTGCAAACTCCACACAGACAATTGCCTGAGGCGGGAATTGAACCTGGGTCTCTGTCACTGTGAGGCAGCAGTGCTAACCACTGTGCCACCCACAAAAGGGTACAGAAGTTATCTTCTTTTTAACCATGCAATGGATTTTTTTAAATGAAGGAACTGGCAATTTCAAGATATTGAGCAATTTAGCATAGCCAATTCACCTAGCCCATACTTCTTTGGACTGTGGGAGGAAACCCACACAGACAGTCACCCAAGGCTGGAACTGAACCTGGGAGTCTGGTGCTGTGAGGTAACAGTGCTAATCACTGAGCCACCATGCAACGCCATATGAGAGAAGGATTGTTTATAGCTGTGTTGTCTGGAATAGTCTGGATTGGCTGGCCTTTCCCACTCTTACAGGTTCTTCTCAAAAGAAGCCCAGGATTGATGGCCCCAAAATCCCTCACAGCACGGCTCTGGTTCCATCAGGCACATAGCACTAGCCCAGGCACATTTTCTTAATCGTTTACAGATTTTGCACAGTGCTGGCTCAACCAGAATTTATTGCTTATTCCTAAATGCCCTTCAGAAAATAGTGAGGTGACAGAAAATGGAACCTACGATTGAACAATTTGAGCCATGATCAGAATAGCCATTGTCTTGCAGGTTAATCGTTGCCTTTCACAAAGGTATCAAGCATACCTGCAAATATGACAGAGTTGTCACCTTCAAACCTGAAATGTTGCCAGATTTCCTTAAATTACCCTGAAAGACCACCAGGCATATCAAACATGTCAACAATAGGTTAAGTAAGCTGTTTCAAGCTGTTCTGCTGTGACTAAACAAGTGGTATTTTCCATTGACTGGATTCTGCAGTCAGTCGAAAGAAATGATCCATCTACCACACGCTGTGTATGAATTCCAGTGCCAGTGTGTTGCCAAGAATGTAGGTCATACATCAAGTGATTGGCTGACGGAATCAAACAGTATATTTCTTCACTTGTCTATAAAGACATGATCACAGCTTGCAAAACCCTAAACGAAACATTCACTGTTAGATGTACTTCCGCAAGTGGACAGCACCTGCTGGACAATTATGAGTCTGCTAAAAAGCTAAAGTAAGAACCAATCTCAGATAATTAATTGAACTTGTAATATAGCGTATTAACACTTTTTAGAAGTGACATATGTCCCTAAAGAGAGACCAGTTCTCTGCAAACAAAAAGAATGTGTTCAAGGTTTGAACCTTTTCTTGAATGGCCTGGGAGCCTTGGTGACTGTATAGCTCCCCCTTCTTTTCAAATGACAATACCTTGGTCATTCAGTGTCAACTTTTTAACTAATTAACACCCTATCCTAGTGTAGTATAATTTGTGTGAAATCTGGCATTATTGCAGTTACCTTAATCAGTGCCTAATGAGATGAAAAGCTTCAGTGGAGTGTCTCTTTTTTCAAAGCATTTACACTGATTACAATTCTTTGAGGATGTAACAAGCAGTGTAGATAAAGAAGAACTAGTAGATATAGCATATTTGATTTTCAAAAGGCTTTCAGTAAAATGCTGGCTAAAACATGACTGCAAAAGATCAAACCTCTTGATTTTGGGGCAATAAATTGGCATGGACAGAGGAATAGCTAACTAACAGGAAATAGAGAGTGAGAATAAATGAATGATTTTCAAGTTTGCGAACTGTAACTAATGGAATGCAACAGTGATTAGTGATAGGGCCTTGAAGACTTGTGATCTTTATGCAGTATCTGAATAGGTGTGCTGGAATCCAAACTAAAATACCAAGAGCAGATTATTGAAAAGTAAGTTCTGCTTGATAGCTCCTTTGAAGACACCCTCCGTAACTTTGTTGATAATCCCAAGTAGGCTGATGGGACTGTGGTAGGCTGGATTGGATTTGTCCTGCTATTTGTAGGCAGGATATGCTCGGGCAATTATCCATTTTGCCAGATAGATGCTAGAGTTATAGCCATGCTGTTATAGTTTAGCATGGGGCATGGCTGGCTCTGCAGCACAAGGATATCATTGTTGAAGTTATACCAGACATTGGTGAGGCATCCTCTGGAGTACTGTGTCCAGTTCTGGTCGCCCTGTTAGAGGAAGGAGATTATTAAGCCAGAGAGGGTTCCGAAGAGATTTACCAGATTGTTGCTGGATATGGAAGGCTTGAGTTATAAGTAGAGGCTAGATAGGCTTGGACCTTTTTCACTGGAGCTTCGGATGTTGGGGGGTGATCTTAATAAATCATGACAGGCATAGATCAGGTGAATAATAAAGGTATTTTCCTTGGAATAGGGGAGTCAAAAACTCAAGGGCATATTTTGAAAGTGAGAGGAAAATGATTTAAAAGGATCCTGAGGAGCAACATTTGCGCAAAGATGGTGGTTCATGTATGCAATGATGTGCCAGAGGAAGTGGTAGGTACAGGTACAGTTACAATATTTAAAAGTCATTTGGGCAGGTACATGAATAGGATAGGTTTGGAGGGATATGGACCAAATATAGGCAAGTAGGACTACTTTAGTTTGAGAGACCTGGCCAGCATAGGCGAGTTGGACTGAAGGGTCGATTTCCATGCTTTATGACTGTATGACTCTAAGTCTTTAATCCTACTGCCGGAATGTTGTTAGGGTACATAGCCTTCACAGTATCCAGTGCCTCCAATGATTTCTTCATTTCTTGCGTGGTGTGTGGAACTGACTGAGGGCTGACATCTGGAATGCTGGTTTGTCAGGAGGAGGCTGAGATGGGTCTTCCAATTGGCACTTCTCGCTGAGGATTATTGCAAATGCTTCTGGATTGTCTTTTTGCGCTGATGCACTGGACTCCCTCATCATTAAGGATAAGGATACTTATGGAGCCTTTTCCTCCAGTGAGTTGTTTGATTGTCCAAAGCTATTGATGATTGGATATGGATGGACTACAGAGTTGGGATCTGATTATTCATTATAGAATCACTTAGCTATTCTTTGTAGCTTACATTATTCAGGAAGCAAAGTGTTTTAGCTTCACCAAGTTTACTTATTCAATATGCCTGTTGCTACTTCTAGCACACATTCCTGAAATGAAGAGAAATTTGATGAATAGAGAACAATGACGACTGGATAATTGCTTCTATTCAAAATTGAGATTGATTTAGGATTTATAAGGGGGTCAAGGATTACGGGATGCAGGCACTAAAGTGGAGTTAACTCAGCCATGATCTTATTAGATAGCAAAACAGGTGGAATGGCCTATATAGAATCATAGATACAGTCATATAGAATAGAAACAGACCCTTCGGTCCAACTCGTCTGTGTCGACCAGTTTTCACAAATCGAATGAGTCCCATTTGCCTGCTTTTGACCCATATCCCTCTAAACATTTCATTTTCACGTACCTGTCCAAATGTCTTTTAAATATTGTAACTGTACCACATCAACCACTTCCTCTAGTAGGTCATTCCGTACACACACTCTGTGTGAAAATGTTTCCCTCAGGTCAATTTTAAATCCTTCCCCTCTCACCTTAAAATTGTGCTCACTAGTTTTGAATTCCACTTATCCGAGGGAAAGGATCTTTGCTATTCACCTTATCTATGCCCCTCATGATCTTATGCCCTTCTATAAGGTCAACTACTCAACCTCCTATGCGTCAGTAAAAAGAGCATATCCAGTCTCTTCCTAAAGTGGTTCAGTGATTAGTACTGTTACCTCACAGCGCCAGGGTCCTGGGTTCAGTTCCAACCTTGGGTGACTGTGTGGAATTTGCAAATTCTCCCTGTGTCTGCATGGGTTTGCTGTGGTTGCTCTGGTTTCTCCCGCAGTCCAAAAATGTGCGGGTTTGGTTGGATTGGCCATGCTAAATTGTCCAGTGTCTTGGGATGTGTAGGTTAGGTGGCTTGGTCATGGGAAATGCAGGATTGTGGGGTGGCGATGGATCTGGGTGGGATGCTGTTTGAAGGGTTGATGTGGATTTGATGGGGCCAAATGGCCTACTTCCACACAATAGGGATTCTATGAACTCAGGCCCTCTCGTCCCAGTAACATCCTGGTAAATCTTCTCTGCATCCTTTCCAATTTAGTAATATCCTTCCTATAACAGGGCAACCAGAATTATACACCATACTCCAAACGTGGCCTCACAAATGGCTTTCTGTTCAACAACACTCCCCAAGGTGCTACCATTAACTATGTAACTGATTTGTCTTACCAAAATGCAACACTTCGCATGTACCTAAACTAAACTCTATCTGTCTCAACGACTTTCTATGGCAGAGAATTCCAGAGGCTCACCACTTTCCGGTTGAAGAATTTCTCCTTACAGCTTGTGACTCTGGTTCCAAACTCCCTGGTTCTGCTCCAATTTCCTATATATATGGTTTATATACATATATATGCATTGATATAAAATACATGTTGTATGGTATTCCTTTGGTTTCAGAGAACAATTGGGCTGTTCTTTCATCAGAGAGACAACTGGAGGTGGTTTAACCCAAGGGTTAACACGCCTCAGGTGGGGGAAGAGGTCGGAAAGAAATGTCCTTCATGGTAACCTCAGCCAGTATTGGAATTGAACTCTTGCTGGTTGCATTAAAAACCAGCTGTCCAGCCAACTGAGCTAGCAAACCCCTATATAAGTATTATGCTTCTAAGGTACATGTGTTACATTGTAGGAAATGTGATTGTCAATCGCACTGAGCAGGCTCCTACCAAAACAGCAATGATAAAATCACCAGATAATCAGCATCACAGGAATTTTATATGTTGTCAACAGCAGAAATTGTTGGAAAAGCTCAGTATTTCTGACAGCATCTGTGTGGAGAAAGCAGAGTGAGTTATCTTGCTGAAGAAGAGTCACTGGATCCAAAATGTTAACTGCTTTCTTTCTACAGATGCTGCAAGACCTGCTGGGTTTTGCCAACAATTTTTGTTTTTTGTTTCTGATTTTCAGTATTCTGTAGTTCTTTCAATACAATATGTTCTACTGAACTATCAACCAAAGTTTTAGTCCATAAGACAGAACAGAAATTAGGCCATTCAGCCCATCGAGTCTGCTCCGTCATTCAATCATGGCTGATAAGTTTCTCAACCTCATTCTCCTACTTTCTCCCGGTAACCCTTGAATCTCTTGACACTCAAGAACCTCACTATAAATGTCTTAAATCTACTCAATGACCTGGCCTCCACAGCCTTCTGTGGCAATGAATTCCATAGATTCACCACTCTTTGGCTGAAGAAGTTTCTCCTTATCTCCGTTCTAAAAGGTCTTCCCTTTACTCTAAGGCCTGGTCTCTCCTACCAATGGTAACAGCTTCCCAATATCCACTCTGTCCAGGCCATTCAGTATTCTGTATGTTTCAATCAGAACACCCCCTCATCCTTCTAAACTCCATCATGTATAGCCCCAGAGTCCTCAAACGTTTCTCATATGTTAAGCTTTTCATTCCTGAGATCATTCTCGTGAACTTCCTCCGGACCCGTCCCAGGGCTAGTACATCCTTCCTGAGGTATGGGGCCCAAAACTGCTCAGAATACTCAAAATGTGGTCTGACCAAAGCCTTATAAAGCCTTGGAAGTATATCCCTGCTTTAATATTCTAGTTCTCTTGAGATGAATGACAGCATTGTATTTGTTTTCCTAACTACTGACTCAATCTACAAGTTAAGCTTGAGTGAGACTTCAGTTTCAGGGACGAGAGTGTTGATCCACAGCTACAACTCTCCATGGCCAGCCAACCTGAGGGAGGTATATCTCTCCATCCCTTTCATGAATTGCAGCAACAATATGATTGGTTGGCCCAAGCCTCTCATTCTAAATTGTCAAATTCCTATCAACCCTCAGGCCTGAGGCTGATCCTCCAGGCATGCCAAGTATAATCTGTACGTCACAAGGTACAATCCTATTGAAGTAGATAGTTCAAATCAATTTAAGAAAACAACTAAAATTGAGAAATGCTATCTTTCCTCAGATGATGTCCTGGTTAAAGTCTGTCTGTACTCCTCTCTTCTACCCACAGTGCAGATAGGGGCCATTTAGCCCATCAAACCTCCAAGGAACATCCCATTCCTCCACCCTATCCACATATTTCTCATGGCTAACCCACCTAACCTGCACATCTTTTGACTGTGGAAGGATAACGACACAGATATGGAGAGTATGCGAACTCTACACAGACAGTGACCTAAGACTGGAGTCAATCCTAGGTCCCTGGCGCTGGGAGGCAGCAGTGCTAACCACTGTGCCACCTTACTACCCAATTATTGTGGATGTGGTTTCTGTCCTTCCCTTTTGGAAAGTCCCCCAAAACAAGAACTGAAATATCCTGGATCAAATTTCGACAGAAACATCTTCCTATCAACTAGATTATCACTGAGTTGAGCTTGACCTATTTCCTCACTTGCTTTCTCAGGAACAGGAACTGCAGCTAGGACTATGTCCGATAGATGGTGGCAGGGGATTCAGTGTCAGACAGTGAGCGCGCTAGGAAAACTTCATAAACAATCTCTACCTGACAATATGTGACTCGCTGTCAGGGCTCTCTCCTCATTGGCTATGAATGTTTGACTGACAGGGAGTTGTTGTGCTTGGGTTTCTAAAAGATGAAAGACTTAACAGCAATCTAGGTTTGTTCAATATATTTTATCAATGTATGACACTATGACCTTTCACTATAAATTCTGTGTACTATGATCCTGCCCCACTAGTTATCTGATGAAAGAGAAGCGCTGTGAAATCTTGTACTTCCAAATAAACCTGTTGGACTATAACCTGGTGTTGTGAGATTTTTAACAATATACAATTTACCAGCTCCAGCCCCATTTTTTTCTGATCTGATGTATTTAGTGAGAATGTGGGCGTCTGATGCACTCTCAGTACAACAAACACATACGCATTTCAAGAGCAAAGCTTTCTAGGTTCTGAGGAAAGTTCATCGACCTAAAATATTAATATTTTACACCACAGATGATGCCTAACTGGTAATTTCCAGCATTTTAATTTCTTTCATTAGAGAACTTAAGCAATATTTCACACCCAAAGTCAACACATTATTCCCACAATGATACAGATGCAGCAACACAATCCCCATCAACATAAATTGAAGATGTCAGTGTTGGACTGGGGTGTACAAAGTTAAAAATCACACAACACCAGGTTATAGTCCAACAGGTTTAATTGGACGCACTAGCTTTCGGAGCGACGCTCCTTCATCAAGTGACAGTGGAGGGATCAATCGTAACGATCGAGCCCTCCACTATTACCTCATGAAGGAGCGTCGCTCGGAAGACGAGTATGCTTCCAATTACACCCATCAACATACACTGCACAGTGAGACAGACACAATCGCCATCCACACACACTGCACAGTGAGCCAGACACAATCCCCATCCACACACACACTGCACAGTGAGACAGACACAATCCCCATCCACACACACTGCACAGTGAGACAGACACAATCCCCAACCACACACACTGCACAGTGAGACAGACACAATCGCCATCCACACACACTGCACAGTGAGCCAGACACAATCCCCATCCACACAGTGCACAGTGAGATAGACACAATCCCCATCCACACACACTGCACAGTAAGACAGACACAATCCCCATCCACACACACTGCACAGTGAGATAGACACAATCACCATCCACACACACTGCACAGTGAGCCAGACACAATCCCCATCCACACACTGCACAGTGAGATAGACACAATCCCTATCCACACACAGTGCACAGTAAGACAGACATAATCCCCATCCACACACACTGCACAGTGAGATAGACACAATCCGCATCCACATACACTGCACAGTGAGACAGACACAATCGCCATCCACACACACTGCACAGTGAGATAGACACAATCCGCATCCACATACACTGCACAGTAAGACAGACACAATCCCCATCCACACACACTGCACAGTGAGATAGACACAATCCGCATCCACACACACTGCACAGTGAGACAGACACAATCGCCATCCACACACACTGCACAGTGAGACAGACACAATCGCCATCCACACACACTGCACAGAGAGAGATGGACACCATCGCCATCCACACACACTGCACAGTGAAACAGACACAATCCCCATTCACACACACTGCACAGTGAGACAGACACAATCTCCATCAACATATACTGCACAGTGAAATGGACACAACCCACATCCACACACACTGCACAGGGAGACAGACACAATCCCCATCCACACACACTGCACAGTGAGATAGACACAATCCCCATCCACACACACTGCACAGTGAGACAGACACAATCTCCATCAACATATACTGCACAGTGAGATGGACACAACCCACATCCACACACACTGCACAGGGAGACAGACACAATCCCCATCCACACACACTGCACAGTGAGATGGACACAACCCACATCCACACACACTGCATAGTGAGACAGACACAATCCCCATTCGCACACAGTGCACAGTGAGACAGACACAATCCCCATCCACACCCACTGAACACTGAAATAGACACACTTCCCATCCACACACACTGCACAGTGAGACAGACATAATCACCATTCACACACAGTGCACAGTGAGACAGACACAACCCCTATCCACACGAACTGCAGAGTGAGACAAACATAATCCACATCCACACACACTACACAGTGAGATAGACACAGTCTCCATTCACACACAGTACTCACTGAGATACACACAATCCCGATCCACACACACTGCGCAGTGAGACAGACACTATCCCCATCCGCACACACACTGCACAGTGAGACAGACGCAATCCCATCCACACACACTGCACAGTGAGACAGATACAATCCCCATCCACACACAGTACACAGTGAGATAGACACAATCCCCATCCACACACACTGCACAGTGAGACAGACACAATCCCCATTCACGCACAGTACTCACTGAGATAGACACAATCCCCATCCCCACACACTGCACAGTGAGATAGACACAATCCTCATCCCCACCCACTGCACAGTGAGACAGACACAATCCCCTATCCACACCCACTGCACAGTGAGATAGACACAGTCCCCACCCACACACTCTGAACAGTGAGTCAGACACAATCCCCCTCCACACACACTGCACAATGAGTCAGAAACAATCCCAATCCACACACTGTGCACAGCGAGACAGACACAACCCTTGTCCACACCCACTGCACAGTGAGATAGATACAATCCCCACCCACACACATTGTACACAGTGAGGCAGACACAATCCCCATACACACACACTGCACAGTGAGATAGACGCAGTCCCCATCCACACACACTGCACAGTGAGACAGACACAATCCCCATTCACGCACAGTGAGACATACACAATCCCCATCCCCACACATTGCACAGTGAGACAGACACAATCCCCATTCACACACAATGCTCACTGAGACAGACACAATCCCCATCCACACACACTGCACAGTGAGACAGACACAATCCCCATTCACACACAGTGCTCACTGAGACAGACACAATCCCTATCCATACACACTCCACAATGAGACAGACACAATCCCCATCCACACACACTGCACAGTGAAACAGACACAATCCCCATCCACACACACTGCACAGTGAGACAGACACGATCTCCATCCACACACACTGCACAGTGAGACAGACACAATCCGCATCCACATACACTGCACAGTGAGACAGACACCGTCCCCACCGAGACATAGTGCTATGAGACAGACACAATCTCCATCCACACACACTGCACAGTGAGACAGACACAATCCGCATCCACATACACTGCACAGTGAGACAGACACAATCGCCATCCACACACACTGCACAGTGAGACAGACACAATCCCTATCCACACACACTGCACAGAGAGAGATGGACACCATCGCCATCCACACACACTGCACAGTGAAACAGACACAATCCCCATTCACACACACTGCACAGTGAGACAGACACAATCTCCATCAACATATACTGCACAGTGAGATGGAAACAACCCACATCCGCACACACTGCACAGGGAGACAGACACAATCCCCATCCACTCACACTGCACAGTGAGACAGACACAATCCCCATCCACACACACTGCACAGTGAGATAGACACAATCCCCATCCACACACACTGCACAGTGAGACAGACACAATCCCGATTCAACACAGTGCACAGTGAGACAGACACAATCCCCATCCACACACAGTGCACAGTGAGACAGACACAATCCCAATCCACTTCTAGTGCACAGTGAGATAGACACAGTCCCTGTCCACAGCCACTGCACAGTGAGACAGACACCATCCCCATCCACACACACTGCACAGTGTGACAGACACAATCCCATTCACACACAATTCACAGTGAGACAGAACACTCCCCATCCACATACAGCGCACAGTGAGACAGACAGTCCCCACCGAGACATAGTGCTGTGAGACAGACACAATCTCCATCCACACACACTGCACAGTGAGACAGACACAATCCCCTATCCACACCAACTGCACAGTGAGATAGACACAGTCCCCACCCACACACTCTGTACAGTGAGTCAGACACAATCCCCCTCCACACACACTGCACAATGAGTCAGAAACAATCCCAATCCACACACTGTGCACAGCGCGACAGACACAACCCTTGTCCACACCCACTGCACAGTGAGATAGAGACAATCCCCACCCACACACATTGTACACAGTGAGGCAGACACAATCCCCATCCACACACACTGCACAGTGAGCTAGACACAGTCCCCATCCACACACACTGCACAGTGAGACAGACACAATCCCCATTCACGCACAGTGAGACAGACACAATCCCCATCCCCACGCATTGCACAGTGAGGCAGACACAATCCCCATTCACACACAGTGCTCACTGAGACAGACACAATCCCCATCCATACACACTGCACAGTGAGACAGACACAATCCCCATCCACACACACTGCACAATGAGACAGACACAATCCCCAACCACACACACTGCACAGTGAGACAGACACGATCCGCATCCACACACACTGCACAGTGAGACAGACACAATCCCCATCCACACACACTGCACAGTGAGACAGACACGATCCCCATCCACACACCCTGCACAGTGAGACAGACACAATCCCCATCCACACACACTGCACAGTGAGACAGACACGATCCCCATCCACAGACACACTGCACAGTGAGACAGACACAATCCCCATCCACACACACTGCACAGTGAGACAGACACGATCCCCATCCACACACCCTGCACAGTGAGACAGACACAATCCCCATCCACACACACTGCACAATGAGACAGACACCATCCCCATCCACACACACTGCACAGTGAGACAGACACAATCCCATTCACACACAATTCACAGTGAGACAGAACACTCCCCATCCACATACAGCGCACAGTGAGACAGACACAGTCCCCATCGAGACATAGTGCTGTGAGACAGACACAATCCCCATCCACACACAGTGCACAATGAGACAGACACAATCCCCATCCAGACACACTGCACAGTGGGACAGACACAACCCCATCCACACACACTGCACAGTGAGACAGACACAATCCCCCTCCACGCACAGTGAGACAGACACAATCCCCATCCACACAGTGCACAGTGAGACAGACACAATCCCCATCCACACACACTGCACAGTGAGACAGACACAATTCCCAACCATGCACAGTGAGACAGACACAATCCCCATCCACACACACTGCACAGTGAGATAGACACAATCCCCATCCACACACACTGCACAGTGAGACAGACACAATCCCGATTCACACACAGTGCACAGTGAGACAGACACAATCCCCATCCACACACAGTGCACAGTGAGACAGACACAATCCCAAACCACTTCTAGTGCACAGTGAGATAGACACAGTCCCTGTCCACAGCCACTGCACAGTGAGACAGACACAGTCCCCATCCACACACACTGCACAGTGAGACAGACACGATCTCAATCCACACACACTGCACAGTGAGACAGACACGATCCCCATCCACACACCCTGCACAATGAGACAGACACAATCCCCATCCACACACACTGCACAGTGAGACAGACACCATCCCCATCCACACACACTGCACTGTGAGACAGACACAATCCCATTCACACACAATTCACAGTGAGACAGAACACTCCCCATCCACATACAGCGCACAGTGAGACAGACACAGTCCCCACCGAGACATAGTGCTGTGAGACAGACACAATCTCCATCCACACACACTGCACAGTGAGACAGACACAATCCCCTATCCACACCAACTGCACAGTGAGATAGACACAGTCCCCACCCACACACTCTGTACAGTGAGTCAGACACAATCCCCCTCCACACACACTGCACAATGAGTCAGAAACAATCCCAATCCACACACTGTGCACAGCGCGACAGACACAACCCTTGTCCACACCCACTGCACAGTGAGATAGAGACAATCCCCACCCACACACATTGTACACAGTGAGGCAGACACAATCCCCATCCACACACACTGCACAGTGAGCTAGACACAGTCCCCATCCACACACACTGCACAGTGAGACAGACACAATCCCCATTCACGCACAGTGAGACAGACACAATCCCCATCCCCACGCATTGCACAGTGAGGCAGACACAATCCCCATTCACACACAGTGCTCACTGAGACAGACACAATCCCCATCCATACACACTGCACAGTGAGACAGACACAATCCCCATCCACACACACTGCACAATGAGACAGACACAATCCCCATCCACACACACTGCACAGTGAGACAGACACGATCCGCATCCACACACACTGCACAGTGAGACAGACACAATCCCCATCCACACACACTGCACAGTGAGACAGACACGATCCCCATCCACACACCCTGCACAGTGAGACAGACACAATCCCCATCCACACACACTGCACAGTGAGACAGACACGATCCCCATCCACAGACACACTGCACAGTGAGACAGACACAATCCCCATCCACACACACTGCACAGTGAGACAGACACGATCCCCATCCACACACCCTGCACAGTGAGACAGACACAATCCCCATCCACACACACTGCACAATGAGACAGACACCATCCCCATCCACACACACTGCACAGTGAGACAGACACAATCCCATTCACACACAATTCACAGTGAGACAGAACACTCCCCATCCACATACAGCGCACAGTGAGACAGACACAGTCCCCATCGAGACATAGTGCTGTGAGACAGACACAATCCCCATCCACACACAGTGCACAATGAGACAGACACAATCCCCATCCAGACACACTGCACATTGGGACAGACACAACCCCATCCACACACACTGCACAGTGAGACAGACACAATCCCCATCCACACACAGTGAGACAGACACAATCCCCATCCACACAGTGCACAGTGAGACAGACACAATCCCCATCCACACACACTGCACAGTGAGACAGACACAATCCCCAACCATGCACAGTGAGACAGACACAATCCCCATCCACACACAGTGCACAGTGAGACAGACACAATCCCCATCCACACACAGTGCACAGTGCGACAGACACAATCCCCATCCACACACAGCGCACAGTGAGATAGACACAGGCCCCATCGAGACACACTGCACAGTGAGACAGACACAATCCCCATTCACACACAGTGCACAATGAGACAGATACAATCCCCATCCACACACAGTGCACAGTGAGACAGACACAATCCCAATCCACTTCTAGTGCACAGTGAGATAGACACAGTCCCTGTCCACAGCCACTGCACAGTGAGACAGACACAGTCCCCATCCACGCACAGTGAGACAGACACAATCCATATCCACACACACTGCACAGTGAGGCAGACACAATCCCTATCCACTCACACTGCACACTAAGTCAGACACAATCCCCATCCACACACAGTGCACAGTGTGACAGAAACCTCCCCTATCCACACAAACTGCACAGTGAGTCAGACACAATCACCATCCAGACCGACTGTACAGTGAGACAGACACAATCCCCATCCACACACACTGCACAGTGAGTGAGACACTATCCCCATCCACAAAAACTCTACAGTGAGTCAGACACAATCCCCATCCACACACAGTGCGCAGTGAGACAGACACAATCCTCATCCCCACACACTGCACAGTGAGACATACCCAATCCCCTATCCACACCCACTGCACAGTGAGATAGACACAGTCCCCACCCACACACACTGTACAGTGCATCAGACACTATCCCCCTCACACACACTGCACAATGAGTCAGAAACCATCCCAATCCACACACTGTGCGCAGCGAGACAGACACAACCCCTATCCACACCCACTGCACAGTGAGATAGACACAATCCCCATCCACACACACTGCACAGTGAGATAGACACAGTCCCCATTCACACACAGTGCTCACTGAGACAGACACAATCCCCATCCATACACACTGCACAGTGAGACAGACACAATCCCCATCCACATACACTGCACAGTGAGACAGACACAATCCCCATCCACATACACTGCACAGTGAGACAGACACAATCCCTATCCGGACACACTGCACAGTGATACAGACACAATCCCCATCCACACACATTGCACAGTGATACAGACACAATCCCTATCCTCACCCACTGAACAGTGAAATCCTTGGGCTGAGGTGAAGACAGATGTTTATGATATCTACTGAACGTAGGGAGATTTAAATGATGATCTAATAGAATATTAGAAGGGTTTCAAATGGCTGAACAGCCTAGTCTCATTCCCAGTTCCTGCCCCTGTTCCAATAACCACAATGCTCCTACATTGTGACCGTGGGGAGTTCTGCCCTGAACTTCTTGGACATGCATTGTACAAGCGCGTCTTGGTGCAGCGCTCAGTGATTCTTAGCTTGTTCTCTTCAGCCGTCCGAAAAAGTCCAATCTCTGAAATCTCCCCATTTCAGTTCGCCACATGTACCTCATCTTACACAGATGGAAGCATGCAGGAGGTTATGTTGGACTCCAGTGAGTCGGGCTCTGTGGTGACCTCCCTCAGCCTGGCTCTTGTACACTATTGTGTGATTACTCACTGGGAAAGACACTTCTTCCAACCTAGCCTGCAAAGTAGATATGGCACTAGTATCAGCTCATGCTTCAAGGACAAGATTGAGTAAAACTGCATTAGAATAAGAACAGGCTTCTCTTCCTGAAGCAATCAATGATATCCATTGTTGTAGAGCCCACAGTGAAAGACAAACACCAGTGTAAAGCTATGCTATGATGGAATCGCAATGAGAGAGAGAGAAGACTGGCAAAAGTGTTTGCAGCTTGTCGTGCAGAGTGTTTTTTTAAATTTCCTCGTGGGTATCACTGGCTAGTCAGTATTTGTTACCCATCCCGAATTGCCCTCAAGAAGGTTATGGTGAGCTGCCTTCTTGAACCGCTGCAATCCATACACAGTGGGTTGATCCAAAATGCCATTTGGAAAGGAATTCCAGGATCTTGACCCAGTGACAATGAAGGAATGGTGATATATTTCCAATTCAGGATGGTAGTGGCTTGGAGAGGAACTTGAAGAGTTTCCATGTTCCTGCTGCCCTTGTCCTTCTGGATGGAAGTGGCCGTGGGTTTGGAAGGTGCTGTCTGAGGAGCTTGATGAATTTCTGCATCTTGTGGATAATGCACACTACTGCAACTGAGCATCAGTGGCGAAGGGAGTGGTTGCTTGTAACTATGGTGCCAATCAAGCAGGCTTCTTCATCCTGGATGGTGTAAAGTGATATTGGAGCTGTACTCATCCAGGCAAGTGGGGAGTATTCCATCACATTGCTGACCTCCGACTTGTAGATGGTAGACAGGCTTTGGGAAGTCAGGAGGTGAGTTACTCGCTGCAGCATTCCTAGCCTCTGACCTGCTCTTGTAGCCACTGTGTTTATGTAGTGAGTCCGGTTAAGGTTTTGGTCAATGGATGTTGATAATGGGTGATTCAGTGGTGGTAACACCATTGAATGTCAAGGGGCAGTGATTAGATTGGGTCTTATTGGAGTTGTTAATTGCCTGACATTTGTTTGGAGGAGAAGGACATCAGAAGGGACAAGGAGAATAAGGTGTGAAGTAACTCTCCAGAACCCTCACACATCAAACATAGCACACGGCCATTGGCAGCCATTCTTTTACAGGACAGAAGGTGTGGCCCGAAGCTTGGTCCCCACCAGTGGTAGCTTCCAGACATGTGACCTCCTCCTGTAAGAATGGATGGAGCAGAAGCATATGTACTAACGTGTGCTGCAGAACGAAGGGAAACTGGAGAAGGGAACATTATAAGTGATGAGATTTGATATGACAGAGTGGGAATGATTAGTAAGAGAGCAAAATTCTTGTCTTGACAATTCTAGTAAGATCATTAACGTATTTATTTCATTGCAATCATTCCTTGGAAGCTCAGATCTGGTCCTCACCTCCATGGTTATCAGAGCTGTTGCCTGGGTGAATTTCTATCCCCAGCATGGCACCAGATCCCAACCTCCTCATGTCTGTTGCTTCCACAGTGATAATGGAGAAGCAGGGCCAATCTGTCTGTCTAGCAAACATTGGTGTTCCCTCCCTGTCGGAGAGCACATCAGCGGCCCGGGACATTCGACCTCGGACCTTCGGGTGGCCATCCTCCAAGGCGATCTTCGGGACAGGCAACAACGCAAAATGGCCGAGCAGAGGCTGATAGCCAAGTTCAGTACCCATGGGGATGGCATCAACTGGGACCTTGGATTCATGTCACACTACAGGTGACCCCACTACACACAGACACACACAATCCCACAGACGCACACACTCTTACAGACCCATAACTCACACAGACCCCCATCTCATACTCAAGCTCTCTCTCATACGCTCACACGTACAATCCCACACTCACATGCACACACACACACCCTCTCACAGACTTATACCCCTTTACACTCACACTCACACACATAAACACACTCTCTCACAGACACTCCTAACCCCTCCTCCCCCATATATACACACCCACACGCGCATACACACACACACACATGCAAACACACACACACACATAAGTTTGTGGGGTGAATTTGCACTTGCAGAATTACATTCTTTTTTGCTCAAAAACTGCATGAATCCATGTAATGTTCTGTAAATCAGTTTTTTAGATTAGAATCAGTCTGACCATTGTGGCACAGGGCACCTCACATCTTCAATGCATTATCTGGGCCGACATGACATCAATTGTTAAAGTTCACTTGAGAATGTAACTTTTAAAAAGTTTTGCGGTTTACATATGAAAGAACTGAAACCAACATGTTCATTCTAAAAGTGGTCCAGGGCATTCAGCCTCGGACCTTCGGGTGACCATCCTCCAAGGTGGACTTCGGGACAAGCAGCAGAGGAAAGTGGCCGAGCAGTAGCTGATAGCTAAGTTCGGTACCCATAGGGAGGGCCTCAACCGGGACCTTGGGTTCATGTCAAATTACAGGTGACCACCATTGCACTACACACACACTCTCACATACACACGGACACAGATACACACAGATGCGCACACAGACACCCACACTTTACACCATCCAGGATGAAGAAGCCTGCTTGATTGGCACCATCGTCACAAGCAACCACTCCCTTCGCCACTGATGCTCAGTTGCAGCAGTGTGCATTAACCACAAGATGCAGAAATTCATCAAAGCTCCTCAGACAGCACCTTCCAAACCCACGGCCACGGCTTATAGACACACACACTCCCACGCATGCACCCCCTCACAGACTTAAGACACTCTGCACTCACTACACACACACACACACATTCTCACACTCACGACACACACACAGACAGACAAAGACCCATATGCACACATATACTACATGTAGTTTGCTCAAAAACGACATACATTTATGTAGAACTCTGAGCTCAAAAACTGCATGAGTTTACGTAAAACTCTGTTATCTCACTTTTTAGATTGGAATCAACCTAAACATCAGGTCATAGACAGAGAACACAGGGGGCTAACACCTTCAACATATTGTCTGGCTATCACCATTGTTAACAGCGAACCCGAGAATGCAACTTTAAAAAAAGGGTTTTGTGATTTACACATGAAAGAAGTGAAACTATCACTGTATTCTAACAGATGAAGGGCTTAACAGATAATCAATTCTTCAATGTATAATTTCAGTTACATCACACTGTAAATTTTTGCTATAAATTCTGTGTTACGATCGAGCCCTCCACAATCACCTGATGAAGGAGCGTCGCTCCGAAAGCTAGTGCTTCCAATTAAACCTGTTGGACTATAACCTGGTGTTGTATGATTTTTAACTTTGTACACCCCAGTCCAACACTGGCATCTCCAAATCATTCTAAAAGATGAGACTTAACAAACAATCCGGGTCTTTTTCAATATATAATTTCAGTTACATCACACTGTAGACATTTGCTTTAAATTCTGTGTCTTAGGATCTTATATTCCACAACCACCTGATGAAGGAGCAGCGCTCCGAGAGGTAGTGTTTCCAAATAAACCTGCTAGACTATAACCGGGTGTTGTGTGATGTTTAACTTGATACCTACAACTGTTTACCTTCCAGTTTGCAGTTAGAATGCACTAAAATGCATGCTGTCTGTAATTGGGGTCAAATGAAACCCAATGTTCTGACTTGAAACCAATGAAAAGTGGCTACATGCCTTACACAGCAGTTTGTTACATAAATTACACATGGTCCCTCTGACCACGTGACTTCACATTGAGGCAATGCTGACAACACTGACATCCTGAATCTGTGATCATTACTTGACATCCACAGTCTGAATCAAACACTTGCCGAAGTCCACACATTAGGACTGGGACTCACATCTCATCAATATGAATATCAATACCTAACCCTATTTCAGAGGATGTTTTGTTGCCGCTGAACCCAACTTGGTCACACATTGGATTCTCACTGACCATTTATGTCAGCTGAACAAGCTCATAGTTTCTCAGCTCGGGGTCATGACAAAGTCAAATAATTTTGCTCTTATTTTTATCCACAAAATCTCACTGGGTGTTCCAGTCACCGACCAGCAGGTCTGCCCTGTGGATGCATACACAGTTATTGTTCTGTTTGGCTGCTCCATGAATGTGAAGTACCTTCCTGCTGGCCTTGGAAATTTCAGCTGGATTAGTGAACCACTGGACACAATTCCAGCATATCTGAGGTGTAGAAAGGCATGTTCTATTAAAAGTGCAGCATGTGAAATGGCTATCAGCTGTCTTTGTAGTTGTTGTCTTGGGTGTTGGTGCCTGTTGCCAAACTGCTGCAGTTCTTATGGTGGCTCATGCCAGTCCAGAGGGGTAGCACCATTTTCCTGTGGCTAGTTTCTCCAAATGCAGGAAGTAATGGTTAGGGCCTTTAGGTCATGCCTACAAGTATCCATGAAGTGGAGTTTTGGCATCTGACTGGCTGCAGTCATGTAGCAAATCCTTAGGAATGCCATCATCTTCCATCTTGCCCAAGCCATCATAGTTGCCTCTACAAGAGATGCGGCAGCATGCATGGCAGATTTCAGAAGTCTGGCAGCATCTGTGGAGAGTGAAACAGAGTTAATGTTTCCAGTTTGATACAACTCTGAGCTCTGAGGAAAAGTTATACAAGACGTAAGACATTGACTCTGTTTCTCAACAGATGCCACCAGGCCACTTGAGTTTTTCCACCATTCTCTGTTGGTTTTAGAACAAGAACAATACAGCACAGTACAGGCCCTTTGGCCCTCGATGTTGTGCTGGCCTTCTATTCTACCCTAAGATCAGACTAACCTACATACCCTTCATTATACTAACTTCATTGAGCCTATCCAAGCGTCGCTTAAGTGTCCCTAATGTATCTGACTCTACTATACTTTTCTCCCTGCTTTCTCAATGGTCCTCTCCCCCACACAGTCAGTGCAAGTCGCACTTATCTGTAAAGGCAATCATTCTGAAACACTGACTGCAAAATGGTCACCACAACAGAACTGCAGTCCTGACCAGGTCACAAAGAGCTTGAATGATTCCGAGTAGTACTTGCAACAATATTTTACAAATTCATAAGGGCTCTCACATGTAAAGTCTCGGGCCGGGTCTGAATAGACAAATCTGAATTTATGATTTTTGTTGGTATGGTTTTTGAACAAAATGAAAGAAAATATCTTTCTCTTAAGAATTTTTCAACTAACCTTGTGAAGTAGGATCCACAACAGACAGGATTTTGCTTTACATGGGAAATTTGCCACATTGCTGTTTTTGTCCTTCCATGAAATCTCAAAAATGCACCACAAACAGGAAAGGTAAAAGTTATTGAGCTTTTCTCCTTGATCGCTGTAAGTTGTCCATAATGCAGAATGATATACAATAATAGGAGGGCATAGGCCTCAAAAACATTAAAATCTTGGTTCTAAGAGTCAGCTTGATTTTATTTCATGTATGTTTCTTGAAATGCCTAAAGATAGTAGGTCTTTCCCCATGCATGTTCAGTTGGTTACCAGTTGGTATGATCAAGGATAAAATGTGGCACCTTGTCCTCTTAACACAGTTTTCTTTTTGTTAATTCATTCATGAGATGTGGGCATTGCTGGCTGAACCAGCATTAATTACCTATCCCTAGCTGCCCTTGAGAAGGTTGTAGTGAGCTGCCTTCTTGAACTGCTAAAGCCCATTTGGTTCATGGAATTAGGAAAGTAATTCCATGATTTTGACCCAGCAACACGGAGGGAACGATGATATATTTGCACATCAGAACAGTGTGTAATTTGGAGGGGAACTTGCTTGTGTTCCCATGTATCTACTGCCCTTGCCCTTCTAGATGGAAGTGGCCATGGGTTATCAAGGTGCTGTCAAAGGAGCCTTGGTGAATTTCTGCTGTGCATCTTGTAGACTGTACACATTGCTGCTATTGAATGATGTTGTGGAGGGAGTAGTTGACATTTACAGTCAGGGAGAATAAACAATACACACAGGAGAGACAATCCATTCACCTTTCAAGCTGAGTTTCTCTCTCTGAGGAATAAATGCGGCGTCATAACGATGTAATAACAGAGGAGTTAGGAGCAGGGGAATACTATGGGCGGATCAACCATGCTCCACCGTTCAATACTACAATGGCTGATCTTCAGCTTCCACTTGACTCTACCTCCACTTCCCAACACTCCCTTATTCACTAAAAGGTACAAATATCACATCTGAGCTCTGCGTGCGTTTGTAAACAGTGGGCCCGAAATCATGCAACGTAATCAAATGAAGGTTTGTTAATAATTGACATTATTTATTGAGGCAGACTTTCGTTAACCTTCTTCCTTCAGGTTGCAATGCCATGTGATCTGAAATGACCTCCCTCTGGCTGGTAGATTTAATGCTGTTAACCCGGTTTGCTACATGAGACAGGCAACATTTACTCCAAATCATTTTAATTAATGACTAAGACTGAGAAGTGAAATCTCTTCTCAGCTGACAAGGGTGACACATATCCTGGTCAAATTCTGTCTGTATTCCTTTGTTGTAGATGTGGTTTTCAACTTCCCTTTGATAGAGCGGCTGAAAACAAGAACTAAAATGTCCTGAATCACGTCTACACAAGAACTACTGCCTGTCAACTGGTGACACAGCCCAGGGACAGATTATCATTGGACAGAGCTCCATTTGTTTCCTTGGCAGCTCATTGAGTAAGCTGTGAAATGTAGATAGCTCTGTCTCCTGCAGATGGTGTCAGGGACTTCAGCATTATACTGGGTTGGAGAAATCTCAAAACTTCACAAACTTTCTCTGCCTGACAATATGTGACCCTCACTACAGGACGGTCCCTCATTAGCTAGGAGTCCATGACGGATAGGTGAATGTTGCTGTGCTGATAGTAGGTCACGCAAACATACTCAATAAGAATGTACTACCTGCCAGCTCCTATCTGATCTGCACATGATTCCAGTACAATTGAATCGGGCTGTAAGCATCTTGTGCAATCTCACAGAAAAGTACCAGACCAGATTTCTGAATCAAACTCAATCCCATCCACACACACTGCACAGTGAGACAGCACAATCCCCATCCACACACACTGCACAGTGAGACAGACACAATCCCCATCCACACACACTGCACAGTGAGACAGGCACAATCCCCATCCACACACACTGCACAGTGAGACAGGCACAATCCCCATCCACACACACTGCACAGTGAGACGGGCACAATCCTCATCCACACACAGTGCACAGTGAGACAGACATAATCCCCATCCACACACAGTGCACAGTGAGACAGACACAATTCCTATCCACACACACTACACAGTGAGACAGATATAATCCCCATCCACACACAGTGCATAGTGAGACAGACACAATCCCTATCCACATACACTGCATAGTGAGACAGACACAATCCCCATCCACACACACTGCATAGTGAGACAGACACAATCCCAATCCACACACACTGCACACTGAGACAGACACAATCCCCATCCACACACACTGCACAGTGAGACAGACACAATCCCCATCCACACACAGCCGCAATGAGACAGACACAATCCCCATCGACACACACACTGCACAGTGAGACAGACACAATCCCCATCCACACACAGCACGCAATGAGACAGACACAATCCCCATCCACACACACTGTACAGTGACACAGACACAATCCCCATCCACACACACTGCACAGTGAGACAGACATAATCCCCATCCACACACACTGCACAGTGAGACAGGCACAATCCTCTTCTACACCCACTGCACAGTGAGATAGACACAGTCCCCATCCACACACACTGCACAGTGAGACAGACACAGTCCCCATGTACAGACACTGCACACAAGAAACAGGGTGATAATGACCAGATATTCAGTTTTCGGGCTAATATCAACAAGGACGATGTGGTGTCACTGCGATGTGATCTTTTACATCCACCTGAGAAAGTAGGCAGCCCTGTGAGCTTACCTCATCAGAGAGACAGTACTCATGCACCATTCCTTGATTATTAAACCCCTGCCAGGCAAAAGTGAGGACTGCAGATGCTGGAGATCAGAGTCAAGATTAGAGTGGTGCTGGAAAAACACAGATGGTCAGGCAGCATCCAAGGAGCAGGAAAATTGATGTTTCAGGCAAAAGCCCTTCATCAAGAATGTTAAACCCCTGCCAGATAGTCGGTTAAGGGTGAACCATAGCCAGTCTTTACTCAGTTTAGTTATATTCAGAGTAAAGCATCACTCTGAATAAAGTATATTGCTGAGATCTCTCCCTCACCCTATGGTCAGTAAGTGTCTCTTTACAATTAGTCATAGAAACATAGAAGATAGGAGCAGGAGGAGGCCATTTAGCCCTATGAGTCTGCTCTGCCATTCATCACCATCATGGCTGATCATCTAACTCAATAGCCTAATCCTGCTTTCTCCACATAACCTTTGATCCTATTCACCCCAAGTGCTATATCGAGCCACCCCTAGAATACATTCAATGTTTTGGCATCAACTCCTTCCTGTGGTAATGAATTCCACAGGCTCACCATGCTGTCGGTGAAGAAATGTCTCCTCATCTCCATTCTAAATGGTCTGCCCTGAATCCTCAGATTGTGTCCCCTGGTTCTGGATGCATCCACCATCGGGGACATGCTCCCCGCATCTACCCTGTCTAGTCCTGTTAGAATTTTATAAATCGTTATGAGACTCCACCCTTCATTTGTCTGAACTCCAGTGAAAACAATCCTTACCAAATCAATCTCTCCTCATATGTCAGTCCCACCATCCCCAGAATCAGCCTGGTAAAGGTTCACTGCATTCCCTCAAGAGCATGAGTATCCTTCCTCAGAAAAGGAGACCAATACTGCACACTAATATTCTAGATGTGGCCTCACCAAGGCCCTTTATAACTGATCTGTTCGGATGTGTTATGACACATGTCTGGGGCAGGTAAGACTGCTGGCAGAGCGATAGGATGCTATCACTGGGCCACATTTGAAAATTGTATATATCCAAGTGACGGCCCAATCATTGCCTTCCAAGTGTAGATGGTTGTTTATCATTAACATTGAGTACTACACTGAAGTACCAGCCTTAATTATGTGCTGGAATCTCTGGATTGGAAAAGCAGTGACCCTTTGAGTCAATATAATAACGCCAACACTGAGTCAAGGCACAGCATAATGATCTCTATCAAATGCAGCAAATACAGAGCCCATGTATACAGTAGTGTATACCTGTATAATGGCAGTCAGCTCTGTTTTACCCAGTTATAAATAACACTGTCAAAGTCTGATCATAATCCAGTGATTACATTGAGTCCATTACTACCTGGAGTGAAAACTGTGTCACCCATTGATTAATGTCACTGTGTCAGGGTCAATGCCTAGTGTTTACATAGGGCCCAGTATTGAGTGGAGTGAAATCTGTGTGACCCATTGATTAATGTCACTGTGTCAGGGTCAAATATTGGCACTTACATGAAGTTCACTTTTGTGTGCTGTGAAAGTTTTGTGTTGTCTAGTTGCAGATGACTCTATACGAGTTCCTGTTTCAGGTTGATATTCCATTCAGCTGACACAGAGGTTTTGTATTCATTCAGTTCTCCTTTTTAACATGTTGCTTACTTCCTATTTTAAACCAAATGCCTCTTCTCACTTCTCCCTAAGTTCATTCTGCATCACTCTTGACTGATTACTGTGGGAATTTGAATTGTGTAGAGGGACTTTCATTTTAATAGAATACAAAGAAGTTTAACGGAAGTTCTGATTATGCTGTGTATTTTTATTTACTCCAGCTTTACTTGCTTAACATTTATTGGACTTCAAATTTTTTGTATTTTAAACATAAATGTGCAACAGTTCAGGATTTTTGCAATGAACTGGAATTACACCGAATTTCAACATTACCTGGGAATTTCTTCCAAGCTGTGTGTAACATCCCACATTATATCCAACTCACGCATGTAAACAGCACTCCGATTTTTGCAATTTTGATCTTCTGATAAAAATATTGTGATTCCCATCAAGTTAAAGGAACATAGTAATAAGGACAATGCATAAAAATCTCTTCGGGCCTATCATAGTTTTGTGGTCACTCAGGGCCCACAGAATTGTTAGAGCACAAAGGGAGGCTATTTGGCCAATATGTCACAGCTAATTTACAGCATAAGGGTAGCTGGGTGACTGTCAGGAGAGGGAAAGGGAATAGGCAGTCAGTACAGGGATCCACTGTGGCCATTCCCCTCAGTAATAAATATACCATTTTTGATACTGTTGGGTCTGAAATGACCTACCAGGGGAAGCCACAGTGGCCAAGTCTCTGACACTGAGCCTGGCTCTATAGCTCAGATGGGTAAGTGAAGCGGGGAATAGGAGAGAAATAGTGATAGGAGATTCAGTCATAAGAGGAACAGACAGGAAATTCTGTGGTTGCAAGGGAGACTCCCAGATGGTGTATTGCCTCCCAGGTGCCAGGGTCAGGGATGTCTTGGATCGTGTCTACAGGATCTTAAGGGGGAGGGAGAGCAGTCAGAAGTCATGGTACACATTGCTACCAATGACATAGGTAGGCAAAGGGATGAGGACCTGAAAAGAGAATATAGGGAGTTAGATTGGAAACTAAAAGGCCAGACGAGCAGAGTAGTAAACTCTGCCACATTGTTACCGGTGCCACATGCTAGTGAGGCTAGGCTCAGAAGGTGAGTGCAGCTTAACACATGGCTGCAGAGCTGGTGTAGGAGAGAGGGCTTCAGGTATGCGGATCATTGGGATACCTTCTGGGGAAGGTGGGACCTGTACAAGAAGGTTGCACCTGAACTGAAGGGGCACCAATATCCTGGGCAGGAGGTTTGCTAGAGCTCTTTGAGAGGATTTAAACTACATTGGCGGGGAAGCGGGGTGGGGGTTGAATCTGATCTGTGGATCAGATGATGGAGTAGGTTGTGAACAGCCAGATACAGCATACAGAGAGTCTGTGAGGAGGGATAGACACTTGATAGGGCAAAGGTGCAGTCAGTGTGATGGGTTGAAATGTGTCTATTTTAATGTAAGGTGTATCAGGAATAAGGATGATGAACTCAGAGCATGGATCAGGTCTTGGTACTATGATGATGTGGCCATTACGGAGACTTGGATATCACAGGGGCAGGAATGGTTGTTGGATGTTCCAGGGTTTAGAAGTTTCAAAAGGAATGGAGGAGGGGGGAAGGTAAAAGAGGTGGGAGAGTGGCATTGCTAATCAGCTGTAGAAAGAGAGATCATCAAGGAGAGTTTGTCGATAGAGTCAGTATGGATGGAAGTTATAAACAGGAAAGGAGCAGTCACTTTATTGGGCGTTTTCTACAGAGCCCCCCCTCCACCTCACCCACCCACAAGTAGCAACAGAGACATAGAGGAGCAGATTGGGAGGCAGAGTTTGGAAAGATGCAGAAGGAACAGGGTTGTTGTCATGGGTGACTTTAACCTCCACAATATTGATTGGAACATAATTAGTTCAAACAGTTTAGGTGGAGCAATTTTTGTTGGGTGTGTTCAGGAAGGATTCCTGACTTAATATGTAGATAGGCCAACTAGAGGAGAGGCCATATTGGATTTGGTGCTTGGCAATGAACCATGCCAGGTATCAGATCTCTCAGTGGGAGAGCATTTCTGTGAGAGTGGTCTCAACTCCCTGACCTTTACTATAGTCATGAAGACGAATAGGAGCAGACAGTATGGGATAGCATTTAACTGGTGGAGGGGGAAATGACAGTGCTATTGGGCAGGAACAGGGGCAGCTAAATTGGGAACAGATGTTCTCAGGGAAATGCACAACAGGAATGTGGAGGCTGTTTAGGAAGCACTTGCTGATAGTGCTGGAACGGTTTGTCCCACTGATGCAAGGAAGGGATGGTAGGGTGAAGGAACCTTGGGTGACATGGGATGTGGAACATCTATCAAGAGGAAGAAGGCGGCTTACTTAAGGTTGAGGAGGCAAGGATCAGACAGAGCTCTCGAGGGTTGGCCAGGAAGGAACTGAAGAATGGATTTAGGAGAGCTAAAAGTGGTCATGAAAAAACTTGAGTAGTAGGATTAAGGTGTTCAACACTTATGTGAGGAACAAGTGGATGGCCAGAGTGACAGTAGGGCCAATCAGGGATAATGGAGGAAACTTATGTCTGGAGTCGGAGGAGATGGGGAAGCCCTTAATAAATCCTTTGCTTCAATACTCACTACTAAGAGGGATCTTGGCATTTCTAAGGACAGTT
This sequence comes from Chiloscyllium plagiosum, assembly GCF_037043375.1. Classification (NCBI taxonomy): domain Eukaryota; kingdom Metazoa; phylum Chordata; class Chondrichthyes; order Orectolobiformes; family Hemiscylliidae; genus Chiloscyllium; species Chiloscyllium plagiosum. Next base: position 57,595,887 of record NW_028270173.1, read on the forward strand.
TGAATCTGATATGCCAAAACAAGTTGATGTTAGGAAGGAGAATGTGCTGAAAATTTTGAAAAACATAAGGGTAGATAAATCCCCTCGGGCAGACGAGATATACCCTAGGGTACTGCAGGAAGCGAGGGAAGAGATTGCTGTGCCTTTGGCGATGATCTTTACATCCTCACTGTCCATCGTAGTGCCAGATGATTGGAGGGTGGCAGATGTTATTCCTTTGTTGAGAAAGGGAATAGGGATAATCCTAGGAATTACAGACCAGCCAGTCTTAAGTCAGTGGGCAAAGTATTGGGGAGGATTCTGAGAGACAGTATGATTACTTGGAAAACCATAGTTTGATTACAGATAGTCAGCATGACTTTGTGAGGGGCAGGTCTTGCCTCACTACCCTAATTGAACTCTTTGAGAATGTGACAAAACACATTGATGAAGGTAAAGCAGTGATTGTGGTGAATGTGGATTTTAGCAAGGCATTTGATAAGGTTCCCCATGGTAGGCTCATTCAGAAAATAAGGAGGCATGGGATACAGGAAAACTTCTGTCTGGATACAGAATTGGCTGGCCCATAGAAGACAGAGGGTGATGGTAGATGGACAGTGTTCAGCCTGGAGCTTGGTGATCAGTGATGTTCCATAGGGATCGGTGTGGGACCTCTGTTGTTTGTGATTTTTATAAATGACTTGGATAGGGAAGTGGAAGGGTGGGTTAGTAAGTTTGCTGATGACATGATGGTTGGTGGAGTTGTGGGTAGTGTGGAGGGCTGTTGTAGGTTGCAACGGGACATTGACAGGATGCATAACTGGGCTGAGAAGTGGCATATGGAGTTCAATCTGGAAAAGTGTGAAGTCATTCATTTTGGAAGATAAAATTTTAATGGAAAATACAAGGTTAAAGGCAGGATTCTTGGCAGTGTGGAAGATCAGAGGGATCTTGGGTCCATGTCCATAGATTCCTCAAAGTTGCCACCCAAGTTGATAGGGTTGTTAAGAAGGTGTATGTGTATTGGCTTTCATTAGTAGGGGGATTGAGTTTAAGAGCTGTGAGGTTATGCTGCAGATCTATATAGTCCTGGTTAGACCACACGTGGAATGTTGTGTTAATTCTGGTCACCTCACTATAGGAAGGATGTGGAAGCTTTAGAGAGGGTGCAGAGGAGATTTACCAGGATGCTGCCTGGACTAGAGGGCATATCTTATGAAGAAAGTTTGAGGGAACTAGGACCTTTCTCATTGGACTGAAGAAGGATGAGAGGTGATTTGATAGAGGTGTATAAGATGTTGAGAGGCATAGATAGAGCGGATAGCCAGAGGCTTTTTCCCAGGGCAGAAATGTCTATCATTAGGGGACATAATTTTAAGGTGATTGGAGGAAAGTTTAGGGGAGATGTCAGAGGTTGGTTCTTTACACAGAGAGTGTTGGTGGGTGGAATGCCCTGTCAGCCGTGGTAGTAGAATCAGATACATTAGGGACATTTAAGCAATTCTTGGATAGGCACATGGATGACAATACAATGAATGTATGTGGTTCGTCTGATCTTAGAGTAGGATAAAAGGCCGGCACAACATTGAGGGTCAAGGGCCCTGTACTGTGCCATACTGTTCTATGTTCTATGTCTGCACCTCTGAATGAGCAGTTCGTTGAGTGCCACTCCCTTGCTTTCTCCATGTAACCCTGCACTTTGTCCCTTTCAGTTCATAATTGAATGCTCAAATGCCTTGATTGAACCCATCTGCTAGCCAGTGCATTCTAGGCCTTAACCATTTGCTATGTTAAAATAGTTTCCCCAGGTCACAATTATTTCTTTTGCCAATTACCTTGAGTCTTCGCTATCTTGTCCTTAATCCTTCCATCAATGAGAAAATGTTTTCATTTCTACTCAGTCCAAAGCCCTCATCATTTTAAACAATTCCATCTAATTAAACTATGATAGAGATCTCTGAAGGAGGTGAAAACCCCATACTGGAGATGTGGTATTGTACTGCACTTCAAGAAATAGAGCAATACCCAATCTTTGGTTGACTTCTTCAGCACCTCAGCAGAGGTTTCCAGAAACAGAACCGACAATGAACAGTGTGACTGATGAAATACTGTGTAATTATTATAGTGGAACTAATGCTCAGTTTACCCCTGAGTATACTCACTCAGATCACAAACAAATTCAAATAACTTATTTTTATTCATTCGGGGGATGTGGGCATCACTGGCTGGCCAGCATTTCTTGTCCGTCCTTAGTTACCCTTGAGAAGGTGGTGATGAGCTGCCTTCTTGATTTGCTGTAGTTCACTTGCAGAGGGTTGACCCACAATGCCCTTAGGGAGTGAATTCCAGGATTTTGACCCTGGACAGTGAAGGAACAGCGATATATTTCCATGTCAGGATGGTGAGTGCCTTGGAGGGGAGCTGGCAGGGGTGGTGTTCCCATGTGTCTGCTGTCCTTGTCTTTCTAGATAGAAGTGGCCATGGGTTTGGAATGTGTTGTCTGAGGATCTTTGGTGAATTTCTGCAGTATATCTTGTAGATAGTACACAATTCTGCTACTGAGTGTCGATGGAGAGTTTGAGCTATAGGGTGAGGCTTGTAGATGTGGTGCCAATCAAGCAGGCTGCTTTTTCCTAGATTATGGAGGAGAAAGTGAGGACTGCAGATGCTGGAGATTAGAACTGAAAATGTGTTGCTGGAAAAGCGCAGCAGGTCAGGGAGCATCCAAGGAACAGGAGAATCGACGTTTCAGGCATAAACCCTTCTTCAGGAATGAGGAAAGTGTGTCCAGCAGGCTAAGATAGAAGGTAGGGAGGAGGGACTCGGGGGAGGGGCTTGGAAATGCGATAGGTGGAGGGAGGTCAAGGTGAGGGTGATAGGCCGGAGTGGGGTGGGGGCGGAGAGGTCAGGAAGAAGATTGCAGGTTAGGAAGGCGGTGCTGAGTTCAAGGGATTTGACTGAGACAAGGTGGGGAGAGGGGAAATGAGGAAACTGGAGAAATCTGAGTTCATCCCTTGTGATTGGAGAGTTCCCAGGCGGAAGATGAGGCGCTTTTCCTCCAACCGTCGTGTTGCCATGGTCTGGCGATGGAGGAGTCCCAGGACCTGCATGTCCTTGGTGGAGTGGGAGGGGGAGTTGAAGTGTTGAGCCACAGGGTGGTTGGGTTGGTTGGTCCGGGTGTCCCAGAGGTATTCTCTGAAACGTTCCGCAAGTAGGCGGCCTGTCTCCCCAATATAGAGGAGGCCACATCGGGTGCAGCGGATGCAATAGATGATGTGTGTGGAGGTGCAGGTGAATTTGTGGTGGATATGGAAGTGTCCCTTGGGGCCTTGGAGGGAAGTAAGGGGGGAGGTGTGGGCGCAAGTTTTGCATTTCCTGCGGTTGCAGGGGAAGGTGCCGGCAGTGGAGGTTGGGTTGGTGGGGGGTGTGGACCTGACGAGGGAGTCACGGAGGGAGTGGTCTTTTCGGAACGCTGATAGGGGAGGGGAGGGAAATATATCCCTGGTGGTGGGGTCCGTTTGGAGGTGGCGGAAATGACGGCGGATGATACGCTGTACATAGAGGTTGGTGGGGTGGTAGGTGAGGACCAGTGGGGTTCTGTCCTGGTGGGGATTGGAGGGGCGGGGCTCAAGGGTGGAGGAGCGGGAAGTGGAAGAGATGCGGTGGAGGGCATCGTCGACCACGTCTGGGGGGAAATTGCGGTCCTTGAAGAAGGAGGCCATCTGGGTTGTACGGTTTTGGAACTGGTCCTCCTGGGAGCAGATGCGGCGGAGACGAAGATTCTGTCAACTTTTTTAAGCATTATTGGAGTTGCATCCATTCAGGCTAGTGGGGAGTATTCCATCACACTCCTGATTTGTGACTTGTAGATGGTGGACAGGATCTGGGGAGCCTGGAGGTGACTATCTCACTGCTGTATTCCCAACCTCTGACCTGCTCTTGTAGCCACTATGTTTATATAGCTAGTCCAGTGTGTTTCTGGTGAATGGTAATCTCCAGAGTCTTGATACTGGAGGATTCAGAGAAGGTACCACAACTAAATGAAAATGGGCAGTGCTTAGATTGTTTCTTGTTGGAGATAGTCTTTGCTTGGCATTTGTGTTGCGCAAATGTAATCATCTTATCCAGGTCATAGTGTCATAAAGAATCATAGAGCTGTGCAGCACAAAAACAGACCCTTCAGTCCAACTCATCCATGCCGACTAGTTACCCTAACCTAATCTAGTCCCATTTGCCAGCACTTGGCCCATATCCTTCTAAACCCTTCCTATTCATATACCCATCCAGATGCCTTTTAAGTGCTATATTTGTACCAGCCTCCAGGACTTCCTCTGGCAGCTCATTCCATTCACGCACTGCCCTCTGCGTAAAAACGTTGCCCCTTAGGTCTCTTTTATATCTTTCCCCTCTCACCTTAAACTTATGCCCTCTAGTTCTGGACTCCCCGACCCCAGGGAAAAGACCCTGAGTATTTACCCTATCCATGCCCCTCATGATTTTGTAAACCTCTATAAGGTGACCCCTCAGCCTCCAACGCCCCAGGGAAAACAGCCCCAGCCTGTTCAGCCTCTCCCTGTAGCTCAAATCCTCCAACCCTGGCAACATTCTTGTAAATCTTTTCTGAACGCTTTCAAGTTTCACAACATTCTTCTGATAGGAAGGAGACCAGAATTGAATACAGAATTCCAAAAGTGGCCGAACCAATGCCCTGTACAGCCGCACCATGACCTCCCAATTCCTACACTCAATGCACTGCCCGATAAAGGAAAGCATGCCAAATACCTTCTCCACTTCCAAGGAGCTATGAACCTGCACTCCAAGGTCTCTTTATTCAGCAACACTCCCCAGGACCCTACCATTAAGTATATAATTCCTGCTAAGATTTGCTTTCCCAAAATACAATATGTCACATTTATCTAAATTAAACTCCATCTGTCACTCCTTGGCCCAATGGCCCCTCTGATCAAGATTCCATTGTACAGACTTAACAAATTCCTCACCATCAAAGCACTTAACACAATGGCAGTCCCAGTCTATGTTTAGAAAGTTAAAATCGCTTACCATTACCACCCTATTATTTTTACAGACAACTGAGACCTCCTTACAAATTTGCTTCTGAATTTCCCACGGACTATTAGGGGGTCTATAGTACAATCCCAATGAGGTCATCACCTGTTTCTTATCTTGCAGTTCCACCAAATAACTTTCCTGAACCTACTCCCAGGAATATCCTCCCTAGGTACAGCTGTAATGTTATCCCACACCAAACTAAACCATTCCCCCTCTGCTCTAATGCCCCCCCCCCCACCCCACTCCTTTCTATCCTTCCAAAAGCATCTATATTCTGGAACATTCAACTGCCAGTCCTGTCATCCCTGAGCCATATCTCTGAAATTGCCAAGATATTCCAGTCCCATGTTCCTGACCATGCCCTGAGTTCATCTGCCTTCCCTGTTAAGCCTCTTGCATTGAAATAAGTGCAGTTTAATTTAACTGTCCTACCTTGTTCTCTGCCTTGATCCTGCCTGCCTTGACTGTTTGACTCATTCCTTTTCCCAACTGTACCAGTCTCACACATTTCTCACTATCTCTTTGGGTTCCTCCCACCTTGCTAGTTTCAAGCCTTGTGTAGCCCTAATAAATCTCTCTGCCAGTATATTTATCTCTTTCTAATTCAGGTGCAATCCATCCTTCTTATACAGGTCAGTTCTACCCCAGAAGAGATTCCAAAGGTCCAAAAATGTGAACCCTTCTCCCTTGCACCAGTTCCTCAGCCACGCATTCATCTGCTCTATCTTCCTATTCAAGCCCTCACTAGCTCATGGCACTGGGATATCCAGATGTTACTACCCTCGAGGACTTTTTTTTAACCACCTGCCACAGTTCCTATGCTCTCTCCTCAGAATCTCATCCTTTTCTTATCCTATGTCATTGGTTCTAATGTGTGTACAACAACCACTTGCTGATCCCTCTCCCCTTTGGGAATATTCTGTACACTCTCCAAGATATGCTTGATCCTGGCACCAGAGAACAACATGCCATTCTGATTGCTCATTGTCAGCTGCAGAAACGTGTATCTGTGTCTCTGACTAGAAAGTCTTCTATCACAATCGATTATTTGGAATCTGGCGTACCCCTCGTTTCATGACAGCCATTCTCGGTACCAGAAACTTGGCTGTTCGTTGTACATTTCCCCGAGAGTCCATCACCCCCTACATTTTCCAAAACAGCATACTTGATTGAGATAAGTATAGCCACAACAGACTCCTGCACGACCTGCCTCCCTCTCCTTCCTTTCCTGGAGGTAACCCATCTATTTAACTGACTGTATCTGTGATTTTTCTCCCTTCCTATAACTGCCATTCATCACACCCCCTTGGTCCAGTAGATTCCTCATTGATTCTAACTGCCCCTCCAACCAATCCACGTGATCCAATAGGATTCACAACCAAACACACTTCCAACAATCATACTCATCTGTAACATGGAGACTCTCCCTAATCTCCCACATCCGACAGGAAGTGTACATCACCCTACTGAAGGCCATCTTTGCACCTTAACAATCTACAGACCCAGAAAATAGCACAGTCTTACTGCTGTAGGGTACTAATTTACATTTAAAAATCAATTTAATCAAGAGACAAATCTAAATAAAAGATGTACAGAAAATAACCCTCACACTACTCACTATTGTAGATTTACAAAAAACAACAGATTAAGATTTATGTTTTATAAGACTTTAAAAAAAACTTAGCTGATCCTCAGCTGTGAGTTGGTTCATAGAACATAGAACAATACAGCGCAGAACAGGCCCTTCGGCCCTCAATGTTGCGCCGACCTGTGAACTATTCTCAGCTCGTCCTCCTACACTATCTCATCATCATCCATGTGCTTATCTAAGGGTTGTTTAAATCTCCCTCATGTGGCTGAGTTGACTACATTAGCAGGTAGGGCATTTCACACCCACACCATTCTCTGCATAAAGAACCTGCCTCTGACATCTGTCTTAAATCTATCACCCCTCAATTTGTAGTTTATGCCCCCTCGTACACGCTGACGTCATCATCCTGGGAAAAAGACTTTCACTGTCTACCCGATCTAATCCTCTGATCATCTTGTATGTCACTATCAAATCCCCTCTTAGCCTTCTTCTTCCCAATGAGAACAGACAATAATGAGGTCTCTCCAAGGTCAGCTGTGAATTTTGCTGTTTGTTTTTCTCAGACCGAACTCAATGTTCAGAGATTCACTGGAGATTCCACAGATAAACTTCACTGCCAGTCAGCTGTGAAGGTTCACTGCTTGTCTTTTCAGAATTCTACAACAGTTCTCCGATCATCGTCCAACGTGGTCTCCTGCTTTCTCTCTCTTTTCTTTAAAGTCCTGTTAAAAGCAGATCTTATAAAACAGTAATTACTGCTACAAGAAATCAAGCAAATCAGCTCCAGCATTGAAATATAACTCAAAAAAAAAGCAGCTCTTGCAGCCACAAATTACTCCCCAACCACCATTTTGTTTGTTCAGTTCTTGTTGCATTTGAACATAGACCTGCTTCAGTATCTGAGGAGCTGTGAAAGGTGCTGGAGGGAAAGTCATTGATGAAGCTGCTGAAGGTAGTTGGTCTGAGGGACTCCTGCAGGGATGTTCAGGAGCTAAAATGACTGACCTCCAACTATCACAATCAGCTTTCATGTATGAGTCCAACCACTGGGGAGCTTTCCCTGATGTTTCTGGCGTAAGCCCTTCATCAGGAATCTGACCCCTTCCATCACTTTACTGATGATAAAGTGTAGACTGACAGGGCAGTAATTAGCCGGGTTGGATTTGTCATACCTTTTGCGTACAGGACATAGCTGGGCAATTTTCCACACTGTTGGGTAGATGCCAGTATTATAGTTGTGCTGGAAGAGTTTGTATCCGGGAACGGCAAATTCTGGAGCCCAAGTCTTTAGTCCTATTCCTGAAATATTGTCAGGGCCAATAGCCTCTGCAATATCCAATACCTCCAGCCTTTGCTTGCTATCACATGGAGTGAATTGAATTGACTGCAAACTGGCATCTGTGATGTTGGGGATCACTGGAGCATACTGAGATGGATCATCCAGTTTGCACTTCTGGCCGGAGATTGCTGAGAATACCAATGTGCCATAGCAGGTTCAGAACCTGGATCCCCTGGTATATTTCTTGGTCAGTAGTTTAGTGATGATAACACTGGGCCATCACCTTGCCTAAATTAACCAGGGTTTATGTAAAATTGAGGAGGAATTTTCAGTGTTCAGTCTGTGGTGAAACTCCTCACATTGTGAGTATACATTCACAAAATTATCTGTTCAGGTTTTCTTCACACACAGTTGCAACTTGGGATGTGCTGTATCTTATAGTGTTGATGATACTAAGCATCGATACAACAAAAAGTGAAGGCCATTACTTTAGGCCCACACCACGGTGTCTCAATATTAGTCAGTAGCATCCACTTACCTACTGCCTGCCTTTTATCAACTTTATGTTCCTATGTAAACTCATCACCCTACAAATATAACAATCTGTCCACTAGAAGCACCCCAGCATTTTCCCCTCTTCAAACTAAAACTAAGTACAATGTTTCAGCTGCAATTTTTAACCTAATATTATTGCTAATCCCTGGGAGAGATCCTCTGCTTTATTACAGTTCCAGAAGCTCCTGGGTGAGGAAGAATGAACTGGCACAGCATCTTTGAAGAAGGGTTAAGTACGAAACATTGACTTCTCCACCTCCTGAAGCTGCCTGGCTTGCTGTGTTCTTCCAGACTTCTGCCCGTCTACTTTGGATTCCAGCATCTGGAGTTTTTTTTTTGGCTCAAGTATCTTTATTTAGCTGCCTCCTCAGCCAGCAATGACAAGGACAATTTATAAAGAATTTTATAAATCCAATACATTTCATCCAGACCTAATAAATTTATGTTTCAAAAGGAAGTAATTTAATCAGGCCTTCTTGGGTTAAGAGAGTGAATTTATTATTTAATAAATGCAAGAAGAAATAATAATGCAATACACACACTGATGAGAAAAAAAATCCCCTTGGCTCTAAATCATCCATCTCAAACTTCATTTACTGCTTGTTCAAACAGTTGATTACATAATGCCTGCTATGTGTAGATGTCAGATGACTGACTTCTCAGAACTGCAGCCATATCTTGAAACACTTGTTTTAAAACAGCTCCTTCTCAGACCAGTCACAACTTACTTTAAAAAACACAAAATAAAATGACATGGTCCTTACACTCTTCAGACAGCCTCTGAATTTACATCTGCAGAAAGTTGTTTGGCAGCAACCCTATTTTAAAAAGAAATTTTAATTAGGGTGGCACAGTGGCTCAGTTGTTAGCACTGCTGCCTCACAGCGCGAGGGACCTGCGTTCGATTCCAGCCTTGGGCAACTATCTGTGTGGAGTTTGCACATTCTCCCTGTGTTGGCAGGGGTTTCCTGCAGCTGCTCTGGATTCCTCCCACAATCCAAAGATGTGCAGGTTAGGTGAATTGGCCATGCTAAATTGCCCATAGTGTTCAGGGATGTGTAGGTTAGGTGCATAGTCAGGGGTAAATACAGAATAATGGGTTTGGGTGGAAGACTCTTCAGAGGGTCAGTGTGGACTTGTTGGGCCGAAGGGCCTGTTTCCATACTGTAGCAATTCTAAATTCTCAAAATGTGGTGGAATTAAAACACCAATGTGTCTGCAGGTGAACAGAGTTTCAGGTGTGTGGACATGACACTAGTATGAAATTTATAACATCCCATGCAAAAACATAGCCAAATTAAAGAATTCTAAGATGATTTCTTTTCACAATTGTAACACAATTTAATTATTAACAAAGTTGTCTTGTGTGTTTTTTAAAGCCTTGATTCAATGTTCTACTTGAAGGTTTCAGTTCTTTTAAAGACTGGACTTTCGACTGAAATGTTTGTGAAAGTCTGTCTCACTGAGGAATATTTTTTCTGCTCCAGGAGCCTCTGCTCCACTTTTCATACAGTTATGTGAACAAAAACAAGAGGACAATTTCAAAAGTTGTGTTCAGATACAGTTTATGTTGTCTTTTCAATGAAGGTGTGTGGAAAGAATTGCAGCAAGACGTGTCGTTTGGCCTTACCTCAAACAGTACATTCAGTTGAAGGAGAGTGGGGTTGGAAGAGAGATAGGATGAGGCTGAGGGAGGGATGAGAGAGACTGTCAAAGAGTGAGATAATGTGTGGAAATGGTTTGAGAGAGCAAGAGATGAGAGACAGGAAAGGTGAGAGAATTAGAGGTGTCAGAGGCAGGAGTGAAAGTCAGGTGGAGCTGAAGGAAGTTAGGGGTTAGAGAGAGAGAGAGAGAGGAACATAGGGATGAGGAATTAAAGCCAAAGCTTTGAGGGAGTCAGAGGGGAAAGAAAGAGTGTAAATTAGATTTTTGAGGATAGAGGTGTAGGAAAAAATAATTTTAAAAAAATTTCTGAATTTAATTATTGATGTCAGCTATGTTTCCCTGAGAGAATAAGTCAAAGTTATAAATGTTCACATTTGTGAAAAAGGAAAAATAACAATCAGTGACAGAATTACCCTTTCCATATTCCCAGACTTGATTGTTCACTTAAAGACAAAGTCTGAACTGAGACTTAATGGCTAATGGTCTCATCGGTGTCTTTCTTCATTCCAACCTGATTTATTTTCTGAATGACTGCATTGAGTTTTGAAAATAATCAAAATCTGTCCTGAGCAATCTCTCCTTAGTTGCCCCTGTCACCACTACTGCTGAACCCTGTGAAGAGGTTAGAGAGCAATGATGATGCATCTCCATAGGACTGAGTTCCTCTGAATCTGTTTTCCACAAGTTGGACTTACAACACAGAAACAGTTCATTCAGCCCAACTTTATGGTTGTGTTTGTCTGTTTGTACAATCTGCTCCATGCCAGCCTCCTCCCACCCAAATTTATCACACCCTGTTAGCCTAATATTCTCTTCCAGCTTGTCTTTAATGGCATCTGTGTTCTTCATCTAAACATGATCTACTCTGTATGATCATTAGTCTTACATTCTCACCACTTTTTGGATAAAGATGTCTTTCCTGAATTCCTTGTTGGATTTACCAGTGAATACCTTACACTTAGGACCTCATTGTTGGATTTTTCCACAGGGAGAAATATTTGCTCTGCACCTACCCCAAAGAAGCTTGTCACAATTTTAAAGAAATCTGTTAGTCATTCCTCAACCTCGTTTTTCCCCAGGAGATCAGACCCAGCCAGTTGAGTCTTGTCTGATAGCTAGAGCCTTTTGGGTTCTGATCTCATTCTTGGAACTGCTTTTGTCTTTTTGTATCTCCATTGACTCAATATTCTTTTTCTAAAATGAAGATCAAAACTTTGCACAATATTTAAAACTGTAATCTAATTAAGTTATTGTATAAGTTTAATGTAATTTCTCTGCATTTCAATTCCATTCTTTTTTTGCTTTGTTTGTATTTCTGTGGTATTAACCTGAATCATTTTATTTGTATCTCTATATCCAGGTCCTTTAGCTTCTCTACCTTGTTAGATTTATTTTCTAAGAAATAGATGGCTTTAGCTCAGTATCAGCTATAATTCTGTAGGACTGCTTCAAAATGAGAAGGTTTGTGGGTTCAGCTCTCATTCCAGAGAACTGAACACAAAATGTGAGGCATTTAAGTGCAATAGCAAAAGAATGTTGTACACTCAAAGGTGCTGTTGTATCTATTGAATATTAAATCAAGACTCCTGTAACGTGACCTCTAATAATCATATCTTTATACAGCATTTTTAATATAATAAGCTGGGCTAAACCTTATTATATTACAGGATCATTATAAACTAAAATATGGTAATTGAACCACTTAATAGATCAGATAACCAAAAGATTCCGCAGAAAACAGGGATGAGTTAATGAATGTCTGTTGAGGTAGTGGATAGATGTGCGTGGACATTGAGCACATGTTGAGCAGGAAAATGGAAGGAAAACTGGGGGTTAATGAGGTAAATGGAAATGTTTGGCGTGAAGCAGTGAAGAAGTGGTGAGGCTGAGATGATGGTGTAGTAGTGCCATTGGGCTAGTAAGCTAGAGGCCCAGGTTAATAGTCTGGAGAAATAGAAACACAACGTGCTAGAGAAACTCAGCAGGTCTAGCAGTGTCCGTGGAGAAAGAAGCAAAGCTAATGTTTCAAGGCCAATATGACCCTTCTTCAGAATTCCAGGACTCTCTGTGCTAGTGCCTCTGTACTTGGGATATTGGCCTCTGTACATTGATTTTAGGGGAAATGACTAGTGAAAGCATGAGATAGGGTCAAACTAATCAAGTGACATTTTTGTCTGGATGGTGCCACGTGTCTTGAGTGTTGTTGCATCATGCAGGCAGGTGTGGAGTATTGGAACACACTTCTTTCTTGTAAATGGAAGACAGAGAGTGGAGTGGTGTAGTGGAGGTGCCGGGTAGGTGATGTTGGCGGTGAGTTCTTCACAGCAGAATTCCCAGCCTCTGAGCCGTTCTTGTAGCCACTGTACGTTGATGGCTTGTTCTGTTCCGTTTCTGGTCAATGGTAACCTTGTTCCCTGTCATTTCCTTTCATTGGCACAGCAAGTGCACGGAGCCTCTGTTCATCCCAGAGGGAATGATGATGGGATTGATTCCAGGGGATTCAGGGATGGTACATTTGATAATGTGATTGGCTGGTACTTGGACCACGCCTCCTTCACAAGGACAGTTAAGGATACCCAATAATGGCTGGCCATGTCCGTTGACGACCACATCCTGTAAATGAATTTAATAAGAGTGGATTCACTGTGGGAGTTTCTAATACAGAATGGATCACATGACTACTCCCTGGGCCTTGAGTAAACCAGTAATCCTATAAAATTAGCGATCCTTACCTCACTGCTGTCTCCATCACTACCAAACTCTGCTAACTTGTCAAGTCACTTATTAAGTAGGAGAAAGTGAGAACTGCAGATGCTGGAGATCAGAGCTTAAAAATGTGTTGCTGGAAAAGCGCAGCAGGTCAGGCAGCATCCAAGGAGAAGGAGAATCGACGTTTCGGGCACAAGCCCTTCTTCAGGAATGAGGAGGGTGTGCTAAGCAGGCTAAGATAAAAGGTAGGGAGGAGGGACTTGGGTGAGGGGCTTTGGGAATGCGGTAGGTGGAAGGAAGAAGGGCTTATGCCCAAAACGTTGATTCTCCTTCTCCTTGGATGCTGCCTGACCTGCTGCGTTTTTCCAGCAACACATTTTTAAGTCTCTTATTAAGTACATCACTCACCTGAGAATGGAGAGCTGTGCCAAAGCCAACCTGACTTACAGAGATAATCTATGGCTACCTGGAATCTGATCACCCACCAGAAGGCTTCCATAGAGAATGCTTCAGAGATGTTTTCCCTGTAGTGGAGAGGATTCAAAACATCCCAGTGCTCTCTGACCCATGCGCGAAATTCTGGAAATAGTCAACTCGCAAGTGATTCTTGCTGCAGCAATAGCTGTTTAAAATCTTTATGCTGTTCAGATTCAGAAACTCACATTTCCCCTGTCTCACTGCTGGTTCTAGAAATATCTCTGTGTTATTCCACCTCTTTAGAATTGGAATTTCACCAATAATGCTATGTTGTCATTTTAAATATATTTGAAAACAGTAAGGAACCAGTAATAAAAGATCGAAACAACTGCAGATGCTGAAATCAGAAACAAAAACATAAATTGCTGGGCAATCTCAACAGGTCTAGCAGCATCTGTGGAGAGAAATCAGAGTTAATGTTTCAGATCCAGTGGCCTTTCAAGAAACCAGTAACACTTGAAAATGAACATCTGTTCACATTGAAGAAGGTACACAGAACAAGTCGTTGGAGGCAAAATGTTCACTCAGATTCTGCCAGACCAGCTGAGTTTCTTCAGCAATTTCAGTTTTTGTAACTTGCTTTTTCCCTTCCAGGTTGAATTGATCTGGATCTCACTAATGCAGTGCATCCCAGGATCCAGAAAGAATAATTCAGTGGCAGCAGACATGAAAATGAATAAATATTTTACCGGAGAAGTTATTCCAATCGTAGGGCCAGTAGACAAAAGTCAGGACCCAAAATGCAGCAGCAGAGGAGGCTGTTAATTGATTGGAGTACAGTATAATGTGCAGTGGGTCAAATAGCATCCTTGTCCTGGTCCTCACAATTAAGAGACTTTGCAAAATCTAATCCTTCTACCATTTTTTGGGTAATTTTCTCTTAACCTTTCAACAGAGGCATTTGGATGGGTATATGAATAGGAAGGGTTTGGAGGGATATGGGCAGGGTGCTGGCTGGTGGGACTAGATTGGGTTGGGATATCTGGACAGGTTGAACCGAAGGGTCTGTTTCTATGCTGTACATCTCTATGACTCTATGACTATGACTCTCCATAGTGCCCAGTTCCACATCTCTCCCCACCCTGTTGCTCACGAACTTGGGGGTGAATTCAATCAGAATTTCTCCTGCCTTACCACAATAACTTCAGTCAGTCTTCACAGTGATCGGAGTGAGAGAAATGCAGAGGAAATCTTTTACTGTGTATAGGTTTTACTGTGTATAATTGTATTTCAATGTTTCATTGCGTTATAGGTTCTCAGGAGAACTCTGAGAGGTGCTGGAAATGTGTTGCTGGAAAAGCGCAGCAGGTCAGGCAGCATCCAGGGAACAGGAGAATCGACGTTTCGGGCATAAGCCCTTCTTCAGGAACTCTGAGAGGTGGTATGGTGGCTCAGTGGTTAGCACTGTTGCCTCACAGTGCCAGAGACCCGGGTTCAGGTTCGATTCCAGCCTCGGGCGGCTGTCTGTGTGGAGTTTGCACATTCTCCCCATGTCTGCATGGGCTTCCACCTGGTGCTCCAGTTTCATCCCACAAATGCAAAGATGTGCAGGTTAGGTGAACTGGCTGTGCTAAGTTGCCCATTGTGTTCAGGGATATGTACGTTAGATGCATTTCGTCTGGGGTAAATATAGGATAGGGGAATGAGTCTGGATGGGTTACTCTTTGGAGGATTGGTGTGGACTTGTTGGACTGAAGGCCTGTTTCCATACTGTGGGGATTCTATGATCTGATCCACTCTTCCTGATTAGAACGTCTTGTTTTTTTATTTCAAAAATATACTTTATTCATAAAATATTTGATGATCTATACGAATTGAGATGCCATTCATATGCACACATTACATTTTTTTACATACAGAGATCAGAATTAATCATTTCTATATACAAGTCTGTACATTTACTATCCAGCTCTTCTGCTTAGGCGTCAGTGGAGCTCACTTACTGAGTGGTCCCCCTGTTCTTCGTTAGGCAGGCAAATGTTACACGGTGGTCTTTCCCACCGTGCCTTGGCATCAGCTGCCCCACGCTTCAGCACGTAGTCCTGGACCTTGGAATGTGCCAGTCTGCAACACTCAGTCGGGGTCAACTCCTTCAGCTGGAAGATCAGCAGGGTTCGGACCACCCAGAGAGTGTCCTTCACCGAGTTGATGATCCTCCAGGCACAGTTGATGTTCGTCTCGGTGTGCGTCCTGGGGAACAGGCCGTAGAGCACGGAGTCCGGCATCACGGCGCTGCTCGGGACGAACCTCGACAAACACCACTGCATTCCTCTCCAGACTTCTTCTGCGTAGGCACATTCCAGAAGGAGGTGTGTGACAGTCTTGTCCCCCCGCAGCCGCTTCGAGGGCAGCGTGCAGTGCGGCTGAGAGTCCGGCCGTGCATAAAGGATCTCACAGGCAGAGCCCTTCTCACCACCAGCCAAGCCAAGTCTTGGTGCTTGTTGGAAAGTTCTGGCGATGAGGCATTCTGCCAAATGGCTTTGACAGTCTGCTCAGGGAACCGCTCAATAGGATCCGCCCTCTCCTTTTCCCGAAGGGTCTAAAGGACACTACGTGCTGACCAATTCCTGATGGACTTGTGGTCAAAGGTGTTTTTCTTCATAAACTTCTCCACGAAGGACAGGTGATACGGAACGGTCCAACTACACGGAGCGTTCCGCGGCAGCGAGGCCAGGCCCATCCTTCGCAACACCGGGGACAGGTAGAACCTCAGTACGTAGTGACACTTGGTGTTTGCGTACCGGGGATCCACGCACAGCTTGATGCAGCCACACACAAAGGTGGCCATCAGGGTGAGGGTGGCATTAAGTGTGTTTTCTCCCCCTTTGCCCACATCTTTATACAGCAAGTCCCTTCGGACCCAGTCCATCTTTGATCTCCATATAAACTGGAAGATGGCCCGGGTGACTGCAGCGGCACAGGTTTTGGGAATAGGCCAGACCTGTGCCACGTATAACAGCAATGACAGTGCCTCACACCTGATGACCAGGTTTTTTCCCGCGATGGAGAGCAACCGTAGCTTCCATCTGCCTAGTTTCTGCCTCACTTTGCTGATACGCTCCTCCCAAGACTTGGCGCACACCCCAGCCCCTCCGAACCAAATACCCAGCACCTTCAGGTGGTCGGTCCTGACAGTGAAGGGGATCGAGGATTGGTCGGCCCAGTTCCCGAAGAGCATGGCCTTGCTCTTGCCTCGGTTTACCTTGGCAACCGAGGCCCGTTCGAACTGGTCACATATGCACATGAGTCTGCGCACAGACAGCGGATCCGAGCAGAAAACGGCGACGTCATCCATGTACAGGGAGGCCTTAACCTGCAGGCCCCCGCTGCCAGGAATAATCACCCCTCTCAGGCTCGCATCCTTCCTGATGGACTCAGATAACCAAAAGATTCTGCAGAAAACAGACTGGCATAGAAGGATTTACTGATCCTCATGATGTCAGCCTGAGATGACGTTATCGAGCCATCTTCTTCCTTCAGGCTGCTGAGCACGGAGCTCTCTTTGTGCACCTTCTGGAAGAAGAAACGTGAGCATGTCTCGTCCTACTCCACCGAGCGGACTCTGGACCGGAAGATTATCTTGGAGGCCTCCGAGGTAAACAGTGAGGCTTGCTGGCCCTTCACCTCCTTGAGGCCCTCCGTGACATCCACCCCCATCGTCTGCAGCAGGAGCAGGTACTGCATACTTTCCTGGAGCTGGGACAGTTTTCCCCGCCTCTCTCTCGCTTCCTGAACTCCTTTGAGGATGAAGAACCTCTTGATGTTTCCTTTTACTGTTTCCCACCAGTCCGCTGGGGATTCAAAGAGGGGCTTCACGGTTCTCCAACCTGCGTAGTCCATCTTGAGCTCCTCAATGTTTCCCGGGGTCAACAGCTTTGTGTTCAGCTTCCACGTTCCCTTACCAGCCCGCTGCTCGTCCTGTAGGTGACAGTCGGCCAGCAGGAGGCAGTGGTCGGAGAAGAACACTGGCTTGACGTCGGTGGATCTGACCGAGAGCATTCGGGACACAAACAGGTAATCTATCCTTGAGCGGATAGACCCATCTGCCCAAGAACATCTTGTTGCCAGATCCTAATCCAATGCATAATGTGAAGGTGCTGGTGTTGGTCTGGGGTGGACAAATTCAGAAGTCTCACCACACCAGATTATAATCCAGCTGGTTTATTTGAAATCACAAGGTTTCAGAGCGCTGTTGGACTATAACCTGTTGTGGTGTGACTTCTGATCTAATCAAATACAGGGAGCTAATTGCAACAAACGATGCAATTATTTCAGTCACAAATAAATTTCAGTCAGCAACTAGTGACTCTTCTCTGCTCCACATTACTATTGGTGAGTAATGGAGCTGGGGGCGGAGTTCTGGTCCAGCAGAGAGGGCAGGTTTTGTCGCTTTGTGCAGACATTTGATATTGTGGTTGGAACAGGTCCAGGGACTTTCCTGTTCTCACTCCTAAGCAGTTTGTTAGTGTACGCTGCTGGGAGGGCTGTGTAGCCGGCTTCACAATCAGTGCATGGCAGCAAAGCTGGTGCCCTTGGTGACAGGATACAGTGCAAGCCTTTTCTCCAGGCAAATAGAGTCATAGAGATGTACAGCATGGAAACAGACCCTTCAGTCCAACCCATCCAT
Source organism: Chiloscyllium plagiosum (assembly GCF_037043375.1). Taxonomy (NCBI): domain Eukaryota; kingdom Metazoa; phylum Chordata; class Chondrichthyes; order Orectolobiformes; family Hemiscylliidae; genus Chiloscyllium; species Chiloscyllium plagiosum. The sequence continues at coordinate 57,613,839 of NW_028270173.1, forward strand.
GCCGACTAGATATCCCAACCCAATCTAGTCCAACCTGCCAGCACCCGGCCCATATCCCTCCAAACCCTTCCTATTCATATACCCATCCAAATGACTCTTAAATGTTGCAATTGTACCAGCCGCCACCACATCCTCTGGCAGCTCATTCCATACACGCACCACCCTCTGTGTGAAAAAGTTGCCCCTTAGTTCTCTTTTATATCTTTCCCCTCTCACCCTAAACCTATGCCCTCTAGTTCTGGACTCCCTGACCCCAGGGAAAAGACTTTGTCTATTTATCCTGTCTATGTCCCTTATAATTTTGTAACCTTCTATAAGGTCACCCCTCAGCCTCCGATGCTCCAGGGAAACAGCCCCAGCCTGTTCAGCCTCTCCCTATAGCTCAAATCCTCCAACCCTGGCAACATCCTTGTAAATCTTTTCTGAACCCTTTCAAGTTTCACAACATCTTTCCGATAGGAAGGAGACCAGATTTGCACGCAATATTCCAACAGTGGCCTAACTAATGTCCTGTACAGCTGCAACATGACCTCCCAACTCCTGTGCTCAATACTCTGACCAATAAAGGAAAACATACCAAACGCCGCCTTCACTACCCTGTCTACCTGTAACTCCACTTTCAAGAAGCTATGAACCTGCACTCCAAGGTCTCTTGAGGGAAATTCGGGATTAACTAACCTGACAGGGATAGGTCTGGGTCAGGTTCTGTATTCTAGTCCATTCACTTGCAGCTCTAGCTGAAGCGCGAAGTTAATAGGACACGAACCTGATTGAAGGATAATGTGTTTGCCAAAGGCTCTTGTGGTGCAGTGGGAGTGTCCCTTTTTCTGGGCCAGGATGCATGGTGTCAAATCCCACCTGATCCAGCCGTGTGTCAAAACCTGCTCGGACAGGTTGGTTAGAAATGTCCTTGTGGTTGGCAATTTAAATGCTATATTGAGGCTGCCCATTTTTATTTTGGAACGTGACTATGTGTAGTGAAATGTCCTAGTCTTTTTGTTGGATACAGCATACTTCTCTGAGCGATTCCTTGTGACCAAATCACTGCGCTCACTGGCCAGTCAGCCACCAACTTCCGCTCAAGGTTAATGATCATCACCCTTCTACCCCCGTCCCCATCTTCCCTGAGCTCTCCAAATACCCCATTCCAGACAGTCCAAAGATGTGCAGGTTAGGTGATTTGGCCATGCTAAATTGTCCATAGTGCTAAGTGCATTAGTCAGGGGGAAATGGGTCGGAAGGTTGGTGTGGACTGGTTGGGCCGAAGGGCCTGTTTCTGCACTGTAGGGAATCTAATCTAATCAGACGCTTCAAATTCTCCGCACCCAAGGTCTTTGATCTCACCCTCAGGTTGCAGAGAAGGCCATCTGACCCCTCAAGCCTGCTCCCCTGTTCTATCAGATAATTGCTTGAATCCACATTCCCACCTACCCATCTGACAACATAGCACCCTTTGCTTAACAAAATCTAACTATTCAGCCTTCAAAATATTCCAAGACTCTGCTTTTCAGGAAGAGAGTTCCAAAGACCCAAAAACCGCAGAGGGAATCGCTGAGATAACAATGTTAATTTAGCTCACACCAATGAAATAAAGCAATCCACTGCTGGCCATCATTTGACTCACATTCAGCTTCACTCAGCATGTGTTGTATTTGTGTAAAGGAATGTTTGTAATGAAATGTAGCTGGAGCTTTCACACCCATGTTTGTGTTATTTGATCCTTCAACATCCTAGCATCCAGCAGATCTGGAGTCTGCACTTTCACTCCTCAAAGAGGCACTGACCCCATTCCTCCTGGGCATTGACCATGCCATTGTTCAGCTTTGTTTTACAATGAGAGAATGGCAAGTGGTGTGTCAGGGAATGCAGCTGAAGGTGGGCACCATCAGCACTGAGCACCTCCTGGTCACCAGGTACATTCCATGTCCTCTATTTTGTCACACTACCCTGACTACCGATGTCCACCTATCAACCCCCTCCCCTTTGGAAACCAACCTCATTGAACTTCATCTGCCTCAGATCTCCCAGCCCCGAACCCCACCTTTACACCTTAATGATGCCCAAGCTATTTTTCCAAACTGCCCTTGTGGAGGTTACCAAAGTGTTCACGACAAATAATCTCCCTCCCCCCACCTCCTATAGCCCTCCCTCCCCGTGCTCCATGCTCTTCCCCACACTCCCACACACTTTCCCCATCACCCATGTATTTCCCATTTCCACAAATGCCCCCACTTCACCAGGCCCTCCCCCCCACTCCAGTCTTGATTGCCCCACTCCCCTTGTTGCCCTCCTGGGCCCACCTTGGACCCACCTTAATGATCAATGGACAGACCCCCAGGACTCTATCCACCCCGACCTCTGACTGACGTTGACACACAGCCCCTAAAGATGACTGAGCATACCCCTACCCACTGTGCTTGTAGCTCCCTGATTGACAATATGGGAATTCTGCTAACTGCTGGCGCTGACCCTACAGGACTCACCGCTGAACACTGCCTGGTCTGTAGTTGGATAGACCTTCTAGGGGTGAGCGTCCCAACGTAGTGTGTGACTGTAATAAACGCCATGGGGTGAGTGTGGACCCTGCCCGTCTCCCCAATGCTGGCACCCCTGTACTGACAGCTCCAACCTCCTTGAGTGGTCTAGGAACTAACTCCCACCCACTTCCTAATATGGCCACTTGGTTAAATACACGTGCAGGCTGTCTGCCACACAGGCAAATGCTGAACGTGTGGGAATAACATCTCAGTGTCTCTATATCAGCATGCATACCTTACCCACACGCATGCACACACACATGTACGAACACACACACACCAGCACTAATAACATTCCGCTCTGACTGAAGCACCAACATGCTAACAGGAAAGGTCTGGCAGGGAACGGCAGGGATGCTGTGAGAATGCAGGTTGAAGACAAGTGGGTCAGTGCTCAGAGAGCAAGTGATCAACCCTGAGATCCAGCCCTGAATAATCCGGAGCTGGCTGTCTCTCTGTGGCCTTGCTGCAGCTTTTCAGCACTAGGTGTTGGAGCACACAGTGTGGAAGAATAAAATGCTTTTGAAGCGTAGAACGGCTTGAGGGGTGAATTTGGTATCGCAGGTGGCAAGTGGGCAGGAAGGCTGCAGTTTAAACAAGCAGATATCTTTTTAGCCAAGATCCATGGGAAAAGCAGATTTCCTGGGAAAAAGCACACAGTCCCAATGTTACACTAATATTCATTTTTTTATCAGTTAGATTGATTATTGCAATTTTTTACTCACTGCTTTTCTGAATAATTTTCCTATGTTTATGTTATATTTTTGAATCGTAGGGGAAAGGATTTGTTACCTGTTATGTGAATAGGTATTCTTTCTCTCTCCCTGCATGCAGGAAAAATAAAGATTGATTTGGACAAATAAATAGTTTGTCTGAGTCTTGTTTTGAATCGATAAAAGACTTCAACACCAGCAATGCAAAATGTGTTTCCTAATTGGCCTACCATTGGATCAGAGAGGTGCCACAATGGTTTTGAGTGGTTGGCAAATACCAGATGTCAGTGTCTGTGGCTGAGGCTAATGCTGGTGTGCATGTGGCTGATGCTGAGGAATCCTGCCCTGAGATACTGTTTGGTGCTGAGCAGCATGGAGGCTCTTCACTGGCAGTGATGAGCTGAAGATACCAGGTACCTGCTCTAGTTTCCATGTCAATATTTCTCAATACCTAGCTTGTTTGGTAAGAAAGGGAGCTGAATTTAACGAGCGATTTGTGCAGTTAACAGGGCATTTAGCAAACTCTAATCTCAGTCAATTGACAAGTTGCCACTGCCTAATGAGAAACTCGTCTTACTACTCAGCAATAAAAGTACAAAAAAGGCAGCAAGATGTTCCCAACATTGAGCTGGACCTCAGTGGCCATTTAATGTGATTCAGTTACAAATGTGGCCATTGGCCATGTCCCCTGGAGCCCTGTACAACTCACATTTTCCATATCTTTGATACCGTTTCAGGTAAAACTCAGTTCTCCCATGGTATAACCACTGGACAATGTAGATTCTGAAGACTAAAATTCTAAGACTAAGGTTCTGAAGAGTAAAAGTAGGCTTTCATTGTTAACCAGGAGAATCGACGTTTCGGGCATAAGCCCTTCTTCAGGAAGAAGGGCTTATGCCCGAAACGTCGATTCTCCTGTTCCCTGGATGCTGCCTGATCTGCTGCGCTTTTCCAGCAACACATTTTCAGCTCTGATCGCCAGCATCTGCAGTCCTCACTTTCTCCTTTCATTGTTAACCAGCATGTTATCGTTGTGGCTGAAGACTCAATATTGTTTAAGGCATTATTTCAAAATTCACTGTGAGCAAATAATATCATATGTGCATCAGCTTTTTGTGCTGCTTGAATTTCAGCTAGTTTCTGGGTTGTTGCTGTGCAAATTTGCTCATCAAAGAAACACAGGACTCCATACACTCTACACCCAACGTGTAATCTGGATGAGTGGTGCTGGAAGAGCACAGCAGTTCAGGCAGCATCGAAGGAGCTAATTTGTACAGGCTTCCCAACAGAAAATACAGCATAATGGCAGGCAAGCAAAGTTGCTGTGTAAGTAAAGGTAATCAACAGTTTGTGATCTGTTTAAATAGTAATCTCGAGTCCCAAGATGTAATCGGTAAACCAGGGACCTCTTTTCCTATGACAGCATCTCACTGATTATGATCTGCCAGTACTCAGGTAGTATAAGGGCTTTTGCCCAAAACATCGACTTTCCTGCTCCTCGGATGCTGCCTGACCTGCTGTGCTTTTCCAGCACCACTCTTATCTAAACTCTGGTTTCCAGCATCTGCAGTCCTCACTTCTGCCTAGGTAGTATAATATGACAGTCTGTGTATTATAGCAGTAATCACAGTATTCCAGCAAGTGCATTCTCACTATGTTTGGAACAACATGGCTCAGAGCCCAATGGACAATGCATGAGCTGTGACTCTGGTCAGTAGGTTCGGATTGTAATGAGCCAGTGTATCTGTTGTGAGGACTATGTCCTCTATCTGGTGTAGGTTCCAATACCTGACGTAGTCCTGCTTAAGCAATTACCACAGTGTTTCATTCACATGAGCTATATTAAGTAAGAACTTCCCTAATTGATTGATCATAGCCATGAAATGTTAGAACTATGTAATGATAAGTAGTGGAAACTCCTGAACAAACACAGAAGATGTTGGAGAAACTCAGCAGGTGTCGGTAGATCTGTCAGCATCTGTGGAGAGAAAAGCAGAATTAATGGTTCAAATCAGGCAGGACTTCTTCAGAGGTGAAGAACAGTTCGAAAGAAGAGTTATACCAGACTCAAAATGTTAATTCTACTACTCTTCACAGATGCTGCCAGACCTGCTGAGTTCCTCCTGCATTTTCCATTTTTGGTTCAGATTTCCCACATCCGTGGTATTTTACTTAGAGTCATTGAGTCTTAGAGTCCTACAGCAGAGAGGCAGCCCTTTGGCCCAAACTGGTCCATACCAACCAAAATGTCCACCCACGCTAACCCCATTTCCTGGCACTTGGCCCATAATCTTCTAATCCTTTCCTATCCATGTATTGTCCAAATGCCTTTAACTGGTCTTCATGTACCCTCTGCAACAACTTCCGTTGGCAGCTCATTCCATATGCATACTAGCCTCTGTAAAAACGTTGCCCCCCCTTTTATTCTTTCCTTTCTAACCTTAAACTGATGCCCTCTCGTCCTGGATTCCCCAACCCTGGGAAATAGACTGAGTGCATTCACCCTATCCATACCCGTGATGATTTTATACTCCTCCATTTGTTTTTCACAAGGTGGCCTCATTGAAATATAAGCACACAACACTGTAAATTTTGTTTTCACAATAAACATAAGTTTAATGTGCAAAATAAGTGAAGGTAAAATAGAATAAACCAACCATTTAAATACTACACACAATTAAATATTTCAAAACACACAGTGAAATTAATCCCAACAGTGTCCCATGATCTTATCATAACCACTTTAGGTTTTTAGCAAACATTTCTGGTCTGAAATTTTTAAACTAAAGTCTTTGCTCTATAGTAACTTATTTTTTAGCAGTTATAAATTACCTCCTTTTCTCAAGGATCAACTGTTTTAGACTAGGAGAAAGTGAGGATATTGGAGATCAGAGTCAATAAGTGGCACTGGAAAAGCACAGCCGGTCAGGCAGCATCTGAGGAACAGGGGGGTCGACCTTTTGAGCATAAGCCCTTCATTAGGACTTCTGGCTTCAGCAAGACTTGGCAAACTGCCAAACTGAAACCCAAAGCCTCAGGTGACTGTCTGTGTGGAGTTTGCATGTTCTCTCCAAGTCTGCGTGGGTTTCCTCCGGGTGCTCCGGTTTCCTCCCACAATCCAAAGATGTGCTGGCCAGGTGAATTGGCCGTGCTAAATTGCCCGTAGTGTTAGGTGCATTAGTAAATGTAGGGTAGGGAAATGGGTCTGGGTGGGTTACTCTTCGGAGGGTCGGTATGGACTTGTTGGGCCAAAGGCCCTGTTTCCACACTGTAGGGAATCTAATCTAATCTAATTCCAAAAGCTTTCTCCCAATCTATGGGTGTTTCCCCAAATCAAAAGGAAAAGCTCAATTTCTGATCTTCTGAATTGAAAGCCTAATATGTAGCTGTTTACTTTGTTCACTCAGAAAACAGACTCTGATACACATCAGAAAGTCTCTATCTCATACTGTTTCTAAAATAAATTCTGTGAAAGAAGGGAGGAAACTAACTATCTTGTTTGAGTTTGGATAACGGTGTGGGAGCTGGGGAAGGTGAAGAATGAAGTGCAAGAGCTATTTGAAATTTTAGAGGATGCTGTCATGGGATGCTTCCTGTTGAATTAAGTCAAGATATTAAAGCTTTTCTGGAGTGTAATCTGTGTTCTGCTAAATACACTCTCAGTCCACTGCTGCTCTGTGTCTTCACCTGATTTGAGCTGCTTAGCTTTATGAAATAGTTGAGAGCTGAGAGGTGTTTCCCATTGGAGCCTCTCCTGATCCATTCGAGCAGCTCAGTTCAGCAGGCTCAGCCAGAGGAGGAGCACCTACAAAGCTATTCACATAAGGGTGAATGACCATTCCTCCTCCAGAAATGCAGAAGCAGGATACTGAAAATAATCATTTCAGGAAATTGTTGTCAACCACAGCAATAACTGTGTCATGGTCAGAAACTCTCAGTTCCCCAGCCTCAGCTGATCCTGGCAATAACCATGCCTTAATCCTCGAATGTAACTGGTGGATGTCAGAGGGCATTGTCACTGGCCCTCATTTTCATTAAATTACAGGATCACAGAATTGTTACAGTGCAGAAAGAGGCTGTTCAGCCCATCGTGTAATCACTGGTTCCCTGAAATAGCATGATGGCTTATTGCCATTCTCCTGCCTTTTCTGTATGACACTGCACATTGTTAACATTGTACTAACTATTCAGTGCCTTCCTGAATGCCCCAATTGAACCTTCCTCCACCACATTTCCAGGGAGTGTTCCAGACCATAACCACCCACTGTGTGAAACTGCTTTTTCTCATATGTGCATTTGCCTCTTTTGCAAATCACTTTAAACCCATGCCCATTCGCTCTCAAACAAAAACAGAAACTACCTGAGAAACTAAGCACGTCTGGCAGTATCTGTGGAGTGAGAAAAACAAAGTTAATGTTTCAAGTCGAGTGACTTTTCTTCACTAGCCTTTTAGAAATCATTTTGCAGGTGGGGACAACTCTCCTTGTCTTCTCCATCCAGGCCCTCGTGGTTTTGAAAATTTATATAAAATCTGCCTCTTTTTCAGGAAAACAGTCCCAGCTTCTCTCCACTCTATCTTCATAACCAAAATGTTCTGGGTGGACACTAAGAGAATATATCATAAAGTTTAAGCCATTTTTGGAAATCAGGAAAATAACTTTAGGGCAACAGCCCCATTCTGCTGATCACGCAGTTAGGTTTCTCCAGTTTTAGGAGTGTCAATGCCATAGACATTACAGCACCCGAGGAGGCCGCTCGCTCACTGTATTGGAGTCCAAGGACAATGGGCCAAACAGACTTCCTGAACAGACACCACTCCTCACCTTCCAAAGCCTCCAAAATCTAACTCATTCACCATTTGTTTAGTTGATCTTCCCTTTATCTTTTAACTTTCCCTCAGCAACCTGTTCCCTACCTCCCTTTATAGACAACATTGATGCTGAATTCGTTTAATAAGAGAAACTTACACAGTGATTCAGTGAACACTACTGTTCCTATAACAAGATTATTGTTACTGATCTCTGATCCAATCTAAAAGTAAAAGCTGTTGACATTCCAAATTATTTAGACTGTCACAAATAAATTCCAGCCAGCAACGACGGACACATTCCGTCTATTTGCCTCATTGGATGATAGTGTAGGTGGAGATATGGGTGTAGTTATTGTCAAACAGGTCACTGGTTTGATCAGTTACTTAATAACATGGTTGAAACAGATCCAGGGACTTTCCAGCGCTCACTTCCTTCAGATGATTGAAAAAAATCGCTTTCCTGTACAGTGCACAAATTGTTGTTGGTCAGGGGAAAGCTGGTTTCACAGTTGCTGCGGTAAAACTGCCTTTGTTAACTGTTCACACCCTCGTTCACGAGAACTTTAAACACAACATAGGCCATGATTTCCTGCAATCCCCCTTTATGATCTCACGCATGTTCATCTTCCAATCCATTCCCCCTTCAATCTGGTCTAATAAGCCTCACCATTTCGCTGAGAGTTTTCAAGAATGTGCAAACCCCTCTGCTCAGTGTATTGACTGCCATAGGAAGGCCTCTTACCTGTAATCCTCCAACACCACAGCTCCTATCTATTTTGCCTTGTGTGACCCATCCAGAGCATTGCAGGGTGGTTCCCTTACCAAGGCTCCTACATGATGGACTTTCTCAGGATCACAATATGGGTGTGATCTTGCTGTCCATTCTGGAGAAGCACATGTATAGGATTTTGGTTTATGATGTTGTAAGGTACACCCAGTGTGTTAGCAGGAGGCAGGGATGATGTTTCTGATCCATCCCAGATAAAGGGCTCAGCTTCAGTTTGGACTATTCCTGGCAGTTAGTCCCACAACAGTGCCCATTTTGCCTGGAAAGGTTTTGAAGCTGAGAGTTAAAAAAACCCACTCCACTGCACCTATGCAGGCAGGTAGAGTAACTTGCTTCCTCAACTCAGCAACTTTCACTTATGCAGCTAGAGAGAACTGGAGGGAGGGAGAGGTTCTAACCATGCGTGAAGGTCCACAGTCGAGTGGATTTGATAATGTTTGTTCATAAAGGGTTATTGTGAAAAACAGTAGTCTCTTGCTTTGGGGGGGAGTAGACAACCCAAAGAGGCCAACATCTTGACCAGATGTGAAAGAAAAACTGCTAAAGATCACCCACAGTGAAACAATGAAGAACATAAAAGACACATCTACAAAACGCCATGATGGTGTGTATGGAATAGGTACTCGTGTAACTCCTTCCCCACTCATTTCATTGATTGCAATGTAAGTACTGCATTTGGTTCCAATGAAAAACCATCAGTCTGAAAGTTTAACTCTGTTTCTCTCTCCACAGAGTTTAAGAGACCTGCTGAGTACTTCTAGCACTTTCTGTTTTATCTCACCTCTTTTGATTTTTGTTTCCCGAGGGAGAGGTTTTGTCCACACTAGCATCTAAGTGAATGGACCACAGTACACTGCAATCCGCTGGGGGTTAAATTGGCTTCAGGGATATAAACAGAACCGGATGGAGATATGGTAGGCAGCACACTAACCTATTCATGCCTGTGATTGTGATGTACAGACAACAGGACTGTGTCTGTTGCTGAGTAGCTACAAACCTCAGCACAAACGGCTTTGTAAGCCTCACATTATTAAAAGCTAGTCTGTACTACATAAAGTCAGGCCCCACTGTTTAAAAGCAAGATGCATTCTGGCTGCAGCCTGGGGCTGAAACTGTTCCAATTGCATTTGAAGATCTTTCAAAATGGAATTACTGGCCTCAGGATGTATCCCCCAGATTTTCCAGTTCCACATTGGATACACTGATGCAGGACGGGGACCTGGAGGAGAGGGGCTATCTTCCATCCGCACGTCCTCTTTGCATAATAGCCTTGGCTGAGGAGATTAGGTGAATCCAAGGAGGTTCTTTAAGTATATTAAAGGAAAAAGAATAACTAGGGGAGAATAGGACTCCTCAAGGACAAATGTGGACATGTATGCGCAGAACTGCAGAAGGTGGGTGAGGTTCTCAATGAATTCTCCTCTGTTTACTGTGGAGAAAGACATGAAGACCTGGGAACTTGGGGAAGTTAGTGATGATATCCTGGGGACAGTCACATCACAGTAGAGGAGGTGTTGGATGTTTTAGAATGTATGAAGATAGATAAATCTCCTGGTCCTGACCAGATACATCCAAGAAAACTGCAAGAGGCTCGAGTAGAAATTGTGGGGGCATTGGCTGATATTTTTGCATCATCATTAGCCATAGGTACAGTCCCAGAAGACTGAAGGGTAGCAAATGTTGTACCATTATTCAAGAAGGGCTGCAAAGAAAAACGTGGGAATGGTAGACCAGTAAGCTTAACATTTGTGGTAGGTAGGTTACTTGAGAAGATTCTGAGGGATAAGATATACATACATTTGGAAAGACAGGGTTTGATTAGGAATAGTCAGTATGGCTTTGTGAGTGGGGGATCACGCCTCACAAATTTGTTAGAGTTCTTTGATGAAGTGACTAGGAAGGTTGACAAGGGCAGGTTGGTAGATGTAATCTATATGGATTTCAGTAAGGCCTTTGATAAGGTTCCACATAGTAGGCTGCTCTGGAAGTTAGATTGCATGGAATCCAGGGAGAGCTGGCAAATTGGATACACAATTGGCTTGATGGTAGGAAGCAGAGGGTAATAGTGGAAGGATGGTTATGGGACTGGAGGCCTGTGACTAGCGGAGTGCCTCAGGGGTCAGTGCTGGGCCCATTGCTGTTTGTTATCTGTATATATATGATTTGGATGAGAATGTGTAAGGTATGATTAGTAAGTTTGCAGATGACACTAAAATAGGTGGTATCATGGACAGTGAGGAAGGTTGTCAGAAATTGCAGCAGGACTTTTATCACCTGGGGAAGTGGACCGAGAAATGGCAAATGGAGTTTAACAGAGATACGTGTGAGGTGTTGCATTTTGGAAAGTCAAGTCAAGGTCGGAGTTTCATGGTGAATGGTAGGGCCTTAAGGAGTGTAGTGGAACAGAGGGACCTTGGAGTTCAGGTGCAGTGTTCTCTGAAAGTAGAGTCACAGGTAGACAGGGCAGTGAGGAAGGTTTTTGGCACACTGGCCTTCATCAGTCGGGGCACTGAGTATAGAAGTTGGGAAGTCATGTTGCAGTTATACAGGACGTTGATGAGGCCGCATTTGTGTTCAGTTTTGGTCACCTTGCTATGGGAAGGATGTTATTAAACTGGAAAGAGTGCAGAAGCAGTTTACAAGGATTTTACCAGGACTCAAGGGTCTGAGTTTTAGAGAGAGGCTGGGCAAGCTCAGATATTTTCCTTTAGAATATGAATAGGAAGGGTTTGGAGGGATATGGGCCAGGTGCTGGCAGGTGGAACTAGATTGGGTTAGGATATCTGGTCGGTGTGGACCGAAGGGTCTGTTTCTGTGCTGTACATCTTCATGACTCTATGAGTGTAATAAAAGGGGACCTGAAGGGCACCTTTTTGACATAGAGAGTGGTACGCATATGGAATGAGCTGCCAGCTGAAGTGGTTGAGGCATTTAAAAAGCATTTGGACAAATACATGGATAGGAAAGGATTAGAAGGATATGGGACAAGTGCAGGGAAATGGGGTGAGTGTGGATGGATATTTTGCTCGGCATGGACCAGTCTGGGCCAAAGGGCCTGTCTCCATGCTGTAGGACTTGATGACTCTATGACTCTAAGAGCTCAGAAGCAATGGATGCAGTCACACAATAAACTTACTGCCCATATGCGAGTTGTTACACATTACTTCTTACCAAATACACTACTAATCTCACATGCTGCTCCATTCACTACACCTCCTACACTCAACAATCTGTATCATTACACTGATGTGTACATACATATCGCTCATCAATCCACCAGCCAATCTATCTCAGTGTTTATGCTCCATGCATGCCTCTTTCCAACTTTTCATCGAAATCTTTCCTCACAGTCATCTATTTTTTGTCTTCCTCGTGCACTTGTTTAGTTTCCCCTTAATGTATCAATGTAATTTGGTTAATCACTCAATCACAACTTCAAAGCCCACAAATAATGTCAGAGATTCTCTCTTAAACTTGTGTAATCAGACTCAATTGATCAGCTCATCCATCTTGTAGATAAGATATAAGTCTGTGTAGGATGTGTGGCTCAGTACAATAGACTGTACTGAGGGTGGTTCACATGTGGGATGACAGAAAGGGTTTGAGTCATTTCTGTTCCTTGTAATAAAGACTGGTATTATGTAGCCTTGTACCATCAGGGAGAAGTCAGATGATGGATGCTGGAGAAACCAGTTTCCAGTTTCGGTATCAGAGAGAATAGACACTTTTTTCCCTCTGTCCAGTTTAAAATTTGGGTTGTGATCTTTAACCATCCAATTCAATCCAAAAATATCCCTTGGATTCAAACCTTTCTCCAAATGGTAATTGAAGTAAATACAGGAATCGAACCCACAGTTAGTGTTACAAACCAGCCATCCAGGCAACTGAGCTAATCAATCCCCTTACACATTATTACCAAAATACTGTATCTCCTGGAGAGGTCTGAGTGCCACTGCTGAGATTTCCCAGTCCAAAATGGAATCCCTTTGCAAACTGAACTAGGAGTTAAAGTGTTTAACAACTTCTGTGCATTAATAGTTTCTACATTGAGCCCTGCCACATTAAAACGTTGCCTGCTCTGCTCCAACTGACCTGATCCACAGACATAGAAACATAGAAAATAGGAGCAGGAATAGGCCACTCAGCCCTTCAAGTCTGCTTCACCATTCAGTTTGATCATCACTGATCATCCAAGTCATTATCCTGTTCTCACTTTCCCCATACCCTTTGATCCCTTTAGCCCTAAGAACTATATCTAACTCCTTATAGAGTCATAGACTCATGCAGCACAGTCAGTCCAACCAGTCCATGCTGAACATAATCCTAAACTGCTCCTGGCTCATATCCCTACAAACATTTCACATTCACGTAATTATCTAAAAGTCTTTTAAATGTTGAAATTGTACCTGAAGCCAACACTTCCTCAGGAACCTCCCCCTGTGTAAAAGATTTGCCCGTAATGTCTTTTTTAAAATTTCTCTCCTCTCACCCTAAAACAAATCCCCCTAGTCTTGCACTCCCCCATCCAAGGGAAAAGGCACCTCAATTAACTTTATCGCTACCCCTCATTACTTTATACATTTCTATAAGATTGCTTCTCAACCTCCAACTTCCTACAGTGAAAAAGTCCCAGCCTTTCTTTATAACTCATACTTTCCATACCTGGCAATATTCTGGTAAATCTCTTTTGAACGCTCTGAGCTGAATAATACCTCCCCCCCCCCCCATAACTAAATGACCAGAACTGGATACTTCCTGAAAACAGGGAGAAAGTGAGGTCTACAGATGCTGGAGATGAAAGTCAAGTGTGTGGTGCTGGAAAAGCACAGCAGGTCAGGCAGCATCCGAGGAGGAGGGGAGTTGATAATTCAGGCATAAGCCCTTCATCAGGGACGTGGAGGTAGGAAGGACTTCTGCCCAAAACGTCCATTCTCCTGCTCCTCAGATGCTGCCAAACCTGCTGTGCTTTTCCAGCACCACACTTTTTGACCCTGTACAAATGTCACAAGTCATCGCTGCTCCTGAACAAAAAGTGGCCCAGGTGGACAGAATGTTGTAGTGAATCAGTATCAGGTCTGGGACCTACAGGATAGCAGTGTTGGGAAGAAGTGTGGAGAGACTTAGGCAAGTGTGCTCCCCAGCTGATCAAGGTCACATGGAGCAGCTACAAGGGATTGCAAAAATACGAAGTTAAGACAGGAGTTAGATGAGATGAATCAGGAGTTGGAGAAAATATAGAGCAAAGCAATACAGCAAAAGCAGATGAACCAGATAAATTTATTACCCATGGGCCAGGTACAGACCCAGTATCAAAAAATAGAGCATGCAATCAGCAACTGTGACAAAGCCCAAAAGAGATTGCGTTATCAGAAACATGTGCAAATTTACAAATCACACTCAAAACTCTGCAACAAGCAGACAAAGAAAATAAAGCCCCTCCTGTGGCCCATTCTGAATGCCAGTTTTTTAGCACAGAAAGGGCTGACATGCCCATTTGGAACAACAGAGTATGAAGTGTAAACTGATGTTGAGGCAGATTGAGGGCAAATGGAGGAACAAGCTCCCCGGTATGTTGAGCGCAGTGATGACTGGGGACCCCACCTCCCTTCCCAAGGGAATCAGAGCCCTCTGCAGCCCCAGCACCTTACCCTACCCTGATTAACCCTCTGCCAACCAACCACCAGCATGGCCAAAATACTGAAAATCCAATCACATTCACAGTATTCACAGCAACATACTGTGATAGTGAAAATGATATCCACACTGGAGCCTTCTGTTGACCCCCATCTGCAATAGACCCATACAGCCGTAGCATGGAAACAGATCCTTCAGTCCAACCCATCCCCATTCCGACCAGATATCCGAAATAAATCTAGTCCTATTTGCCAGTACTCAGTTCATATCTCTCTCAACCCTTACTAATCAAATATTCATCCAGATGCCTTTTAAATGTTGGAATTGTACCAGCCTCCACCACTTCCTCTGGCAGCTCATTCCATACACATATCACCCCCTGTGTGAAAAAGATGTTGCTTAGGTCCCTGTTAAATCTTTCCCCTCTCACGTTAAACCTATGCCCTCTAGTTCTGGACTCCCCCACCCCAGAGAAAAGACTCTGTCTATTTCCCCTATCCTTGCCCCTCATGGTTTTGTAAACCTCTATAAGATCACCCCTCAGCCTCCGACGTTCCAGGGAGAACAGTCCCAGCCTGTTCAGCCTCACCCTGTAGCTCAGATCCTCCAACCCTGGCAACATCCTTGTAAATCTTTTCTGAACCCTTTCAAGTTTCACAACATCCTTCCTATAGCAGGAAGACTAGAATTGCATGCAATATTCCAACAGTGGCCTAACCAATATCCTGTACAGCCTCAAAATAACCTTCCAACTCCTGTACTCAATATTATGACCAATAAAGGAAAGCATACCAAACACCTTCTTCACGATCCTATCTACCTGCGACTCCACTTTCAAGGAGCTATGAACCTGCACTCCAAGGTCTCTTTATTCAGCAACACTCTCCAGGACCTTACCATTAAGTGTATAAGTCCTGCTCTGATTTGCCTTTCCAAAATACAGCACCTCGCAATTATCTTAATGCCTGCCACTTGCCTGTGTTAGCCCATATCTCTCTCAACGTTTCCAATCCATGTTCCTGTCCAAACATCTTTTAAATGTTGTAACTGTAGTTGCATCCATTACTTCCTTCTGGCAATTCATTCCACATACAAACCACCCTGTGTGTGAAAAGGATGCCCCTGGTTTTGAACTTCCCTCACTGTGTTTATTTCCCCTATTCGTGTCCCTCATGATTGTGTAAGTCTCTATAAGTTCGCCCCTCAGCCTCCAACATTCCAGTGAAAAACATCCCATCCTATCCAGCCGCTTCTTATAACTCAAACCCTCCAGTCCCACCTACATCCTAAATCTTTGCTGAACCCTTTCTAACTGTCCTGTTAGAACCCAAAACCTTTTGTTTCCTCCTTCCCAAACCCCCTTCCTCCCCAAAGGTTTAGATGTTATTCCAAACATCCTCCAAAATTCCAGAACCGCATATCTGAACACCTAATGCACTATACTGTTTATGTTGTGCACTGACAAACTCTCCCAGTGGAAACCAAACCCCATGATTCTCCAAGAGGTCTTTCACATACTGTTGGAAACAAAATCAGCATTGCGACAAAAATACTGACAAGTTGATCATTGAATGACCAAACCCACATGTCACTAGTTCAAATCCAAATTTGAAAATAAATTATATTTTAAAATGGACAAATTACACAGCTTCCATCACAAATGGTGAAAATTGTTAATTTTCGAGTATGTGAACCTGGTACAGTGTAGGATATTGGTCCCTAATCTGACCACTGATAGTGCAACCCAACACAGCTGGAGATGACAACTGTGTGTTGTCTCTATAGACAGTTAGGACAGCTGAGAGGCTACGCACACCATCAATATTTGGTGACTCAGTGAATGGCTGAAAAACACTAGAAAAATCTCAAGATATATTTTGGCATTCAACAGATTATGTGCAAGTGACCATACAAACTCTCGAACGGTTCCCTGACAGAGTTTTACACTGCCTGGATGATTTGGAGGAAATACTATGCATATTAAT
The DNA here is from genome assembly GCF_037043375.1 of Chiloscyllium plagiosum. Classification (NCBI taxonomy): domain Eukaryota; kingdom Metazoa; phylum Chordata; class Chondrichthyes; order Orectolobiformes; family Hemiscylliidae; genus Chiloscyllium; species Chiloscyllium plagiosum. The sequence continues at coordinate 57,630,305 of NW_028270173.1, forward strand.
ACACCTGATCCCCAGACTGGAGGGAAAGGGCAGCTACAGGACGTAAAAGCAGCAACTTTAGCATCGGTCAGCTACAATAGGGAAGATCCAGTGGACAGTTTAAACAAATGCCGCCAATAGGAAGGGGAACACCTGACAGCATTCACTGGTCAGTTGTGGATTCACTTCACAGGAGTCTTTGGGAATATGAACAGAGCAATGTTAAAGGGACAAAATCTCTCAGGACTTTAGCCACTGAAGAGGGTAGAAAGGCCTGTGGGGTTTTTCCCCCACTGATTATGCCCAAACAAAGGCATGGGTGTTAACAAGAATGACCCCAGCTTGGGAGAAAGAGGTTCAGGAGGTACACAAGGCAGATAAGAATGGAAAGCTGTTCCCAGTAAAAGGCCTAAAGCCTGGCCATGTACAGAGGGGGTCAGAAGCAGAGGAAGAGATCACCTGCAGGGGGAGAAGTAGAGGTCAACCCCCAAGGGGAGCCCAGACAACAGCTGGTAGAGTGCTACACTTGTGGCTGAGTGTTGCTGAACAAAGAGACCCCCCTTGGAGTGCAGGTTCATAGCTCCTTGAAAGTGGAGTCACAGGTAGATAGAATAGTGAAGAAGATGTTTGGTATGTTTTCCTTTATTGGTCAGAGTATTGAGTACAGGAGTTGGGATGTCATATTGTGGCTGTACAGGACATTGGTTAGGCCACTTTTGGAATGTCGTGTGCAATTCTGGTCTCCTTCCTATCGGAAGAATGTAATGAAACTTGAAAGGGTTCAAAGAAGATTTACAAGGATGTTGCCAGGGTTGGAGGATTTGAGCTACAGGGAGAAGCTGAATAGGCTGGGGCTGTTTTCCCTGGAGCGTTGGAGGCTGAGGGGTGACCTTATAGAGGTTTATAAAATTATGAGGGGCATGGATAGGGTAAATAGACAAATGTTTTTCCCTGGGGTTGGGGAGTCCAGAACTAGAGGGCATAGGTTTAGGGTGAGAGGAGAAAGATATAAAAAGGGACCTAAGGGGCAACTTTTCATGCACAGGGTGGTGGTGTACGGAAGGGTTTAGAGGGATATGGGCCAAGTGCTGGGAAATGGGACTAGATTAATTTAGGATATCTGGTCAGAATGGACGAGTTGGACTGAAGGGTCTGTTTCCGTGTTGTACATCTCTATGATTCGCTGTGACTATGACTCTATTAATATATAAAGTGGAAAGTTGTGGTCCCAACACTGACCCTTGTGGAATACCACTTGTCACCAGCTGCCATCCTGAGAAGGACCCTTTTATCCCCACTCTCTTGCTTTCTGCCAGACAACCAAGCTTCTATCCATGCTGGCACCTTGCCTCTAACACCATGGGCCCTCATCTTACTCAGTAGCCTCCTGTGTAGCACACTGTCAAAGGCCTTCTTGAACTCAGGCAGATATCATCCATTGGCTGTCTATGGTCTAATCGGCTCGTTACTTCCTCAAAGAATTCTAACATTGTCAGGCATGACCTCCCCTTGATGAAACCATGCTGAATTTGCTCTATTTTACCATAGAGGAGAAAGTGAGGACTGCAGATGCTGGAGATCAGAGCTGAAAATGTGTTGCTGGAAAAGCGCAGAAGGTCAGGCAGCATCCAAGGAGCAGGGGAATCGATGTTTCGGGCATGAAGAAGGGCTCATGCCCGAAACGTCGATTCTCCTGCTCCTTGGATGCTGCCTGACCTGCTGCACTTTTCCAGCAACACATTTTCAGCTCTATTTTACCATACACTTCCAAGTATTCAGAAATTTCATCTTTCACAATGGATTCCAGGATCTTACCCATGACTGAGGTTAGGCTAATTGGTTTGTAATTTTCCATCTTTTGCCTTACTCCCTTTTTGAATAGAGGTATCATATTAGTGATTTTCCAGTTCTCTGGGTCCCTTCCCGACTCTAGTGATTCCTGAATGATCACCATTATTACCTCCTCTTCAGCTATCTCCCTTAGAACTTTGGGGTTTAGTCCATCTGGTCCAGGTGATTTATCCACCTTCAGGTCATTCAGTTTTTCTAGCATCCTCTCCTTGGTGATGGCCACCATACTTAACTCTGCTCCCTCACTCTTTAAAAGTTTTGGGATATTACTTGTGTCGTCCACAGTGAAGATTGACACAGAGTAATTATTCAGTTCCTCAGCCATTTCCTTGGACCTCTGTTGGTCTAAGCTTCCTAATCCCCTGGTTTCCCACTGCCCTTTGCCACATTATATGCTTTCTCTTTTGCTTTTGTGCTATCCCTGACTTCCCTAGTCAGCCGTGGTTGCCTCACCCTCCCTGTACCATCCTTCTTTTCCCTCGGGATGAATCTCTGCTGTCTCCTGAATTACTCCCAGAAACTGCTGCCTTTGCTGTTCCACTGTCTTTCCTGCTGGGCTCCTCTCCCAGTCAACTCTCCAGCGTCTTCCTCATGCCTCTGTAGTTGCCTTTATTTAGCTGTAAAACCGTTACCTCTGATTCTACCTTATCCCTCTCAAATTGCAGAGTAAATTTGATTGTGTTATGACCACTGCCTCCTAAGGATTCCTTCATCTTAGGCTCCCTTATTAAGTCTGCCTCATTGTACAACACTAAGTCCAGTATTGCCTGTTCCCTGGTGAGCTCCACCACAAGCTGCTCCAAAAAGCCGTCTCATAGACATTCCACAATTTTTTTTCTTGTAATCCACGACCAATCTGATTTTCCCAGTCCACCTGCACATTGAAATTCCCCCATGATCACTGTAACTTTGCCTTTCCTACACATCTTTCCCATCTCCTGCGCCTCATCTCCTCACTATTGTTTGGAGGCCTGTACATAATTCCAATTATGGTTTTCCCACCTTTGCAGTTCCTCATTTCAACCCTCACAGATTCTACACCATCTGACCCTACTTTGTTTGTTACTATTGATTTAATTTCCTTATGTACAAAGGAACCCCATCCACTCTGCACTATCAGAGGGTCAGTATTGAGGGAGTGCCACACTGTTAGATGGTCAGTACTGAGAGAGTGCCACACTGTCAGAGGGTCAGTACTGAGGGAGTGCCACACTGTCAGAGGGTCAGTACTGAAGGTGTGCTGCACTGTCAGAGGGTCAGTACTGAGGGAGTGCTGCACTGTCAGAGGGTCAGTACTGAGGGAGTGCTGCACTGTCACAGGGTCAGTACTGAGGGAGTGCTGCCCTGTCAGAGGGTCAGAACTGAGGGACTGCCACACTGTCAGATGGTCAGTACCAAGGGAGAGCTGCACTGACAGAAGGTCAGTACTGAAGGAATGCTGCACTGTCAGAGGGTCAGTACTGAGGGAGTGCCGCACTGTCAGAGGGTCAGTACTGAGGGAATGCTGCACTGTCAGAGGGTCAGTACTGAGGGAATGCTGCACTGTCAGAGAGTCAGTACTGAGGGAATGCTGCACTGTCAGAGAGTCAGTACTGAAGATGTGCTGTGATGTTGGTTTCTATTCAGAGATAACCCCTAGTTTATGCCCTCAATACAGTGTAGGATTCAGTGATGATAATGCTATTGAATACTTAAAGACAGTGATAAGTATCTCTCATGTTGGAGATGACCAGGTCAATGTAATTTATCACTTTTCAGTCCATACCTTAATGGGGGTCAGAGTAACATGACCATCTCTTCACCTTGACTTCAGACTGTGTCTTTACCACCAGAAATAAGTGAGTTTGATGGCTGAAACTGAAATTAATTTTAGTATTGTTTGAATCAAAACTGTTTCAAAGAATATTACCAAATAAGCATTTGTGTGTTGCATGCGTCAGAGTTTGGAGAGAGTCCATGTGAACTGTGTGTGAGAGAAGACAAGGGTAACAGACTAAAGCCACAGCTTCTGTTTGTTCACCTGACCAACCCCACTGGAGACAAGCTCAGGCAGCTACACCGTCAACCAATAGGATCAGCAGAACACAGACTGTCATCTGTTGCTGAGAGAACTCTCTCAGTGAGTTCATATTTTTACAATGATGTTTAGGAAAGATGAATAAGGCAGACAGTGGTGAAGTGGTCATGTCACCATGCTAGTAATCCCTGTGCCCAGACTGATAATCTGATCACATGGGATCAAATCTAGCTCTGTACCTGGTGGAACCTAAATTCAAGTCATCAAATCTGGAACTGAAAGTGACAATACCATCCATTAAAACCTGCCATCTGCTCAATGCCTTTCTCCAGTGCACCACAGTAAGATCCTCTCTCCGATATCTCACACACACCTTCCACCTGACAATATACCCACCTCTCACCAAGGCACACACTCAACCATTCTCACTACTGCCTGCAGCACCTTCCCTCACTCACTCTCACCCTCCCCAATCCCTGACACTATAAACCCGGCATCTCCTCTGTGCTGTCTACTCTTTCACCCAGGACATCTCACCACCTGCACCAATAATAATAACTGGCAGAATTACTTGCACCTTCTGAAATACCTGTCTGCCTCTCTTTCCTGGACAAAAACAGCCCACGATAGGGCAGAAAGACCCAAGACAGGGAGCGTGCTGCCTGGCGTTCAACTCCTCACCTCTTATAAGGAGAGGATCCTGACTCTGACACCCCCAAGCAAGACCTGGACTGGTAACCTGAGGTTGCCCTTGAGTTTGTGCTGGGAATGCCTGAGTGAAGATCTCTGCCATGACTGAGGACCACTGACAACTCTGACAAACTCCTTGGCCTTGTGTATGTACTAAAAAGCACAACTGGACACATGTGAAATGAACCTGGTATCTCTGAATGAGGTCGCAAAAAGGCAAGGTAAAGCCAATGCAAGGCAGGGATGGTGTGAGTATCCTCAGACTGAGTGAGTGCTATGACAATGATGAAGAGCCCAGAGCTGCAGCCTGTTCCAGTCTATGAACGGGGTGTGTGTCCCTGAGCACAAACTGACCTTGCTGCAGTGTTACACTCAGAGTTGCCAGTGCAGTCTGAGGACCAGCACTGAAGTATAGGAGTGCCCTGTAAGTGGCTGAAAGGTAATGCCATGAGGGTCCTTACAGGCTGAGACATGTTAGATGCCAATGTCCTTGAACATGGTGAGTATGTGTGTGAGAGAGAGTGAGGGAGAGAGAAATGGAGTGTACCCTGAGATGTCAGTGCCCAGTTTCCAGCACAGTTTCTGCCAGCCCTCCTAGTGTCTGTGACCTGGAGCATGTCTTCCTGGGCCAGCTGAGGAGCTGTCATAGTGAGGAGCTCACTAAAATGTGTTCCCACTCTCTTAGCACAACATTCCCTCCAGCTTTCCCCTGATTTCCGAGGGGTGTGTGTGTGTGACACTTATTCCTGACGAGGAGATTAATACAGTGAATGGTGTTGGTTGACCGCTGAACTGTGTTTTGCAGATCCTTGGAGCAGCTGTGTGTGCACGCACAGCCGGGCAGCTTAGAGGGAGCATTGGTTCCCACCTAGGTATGCAGCAGCCTTGCTTCTCCGAGACATTGGGACTTTTGTCCCCAGGGATCGGGGGTGGGGGGGTGACTCTGGGAGAGCCAGGCGCGTCTCCACAGAGTTTATGGAAATACTGGCTGTACCTGCAAGACACAACAGACTGAAGGTGTCACGGGTTGGAAGTGCTGAGCAATGAATGAGACTGACAGCAGGGTTGCAGTGGATTGCAGAGTGGTACTTACTCAGTTAGAGAGATAAGGATGTCCTAGCAACCCTACATTTGCAGTCCTGATCCTCTGCGAGAGCCAGGATTCTCACTTTGGAAGGGTGATGAGCTGAATGTCATATTCCCCCTATTTGACCTCGTCATGGCTGTCATATCCTGTAATAAGCTGGTCCTGGGCGCCAACCTTGGACCAGGCTTCCAAGGTCTGGAGGCTTCCTCTGGCAGTCCTCTGGGAAGTGGCCCACTCTGTGCACCCGGGCATTTCCCAAGTGGGTGCTAGCAGTTTGTGAACGTGCTGTCTTTTAATGTAAAGACTGAGACTGAAAGAATTTAGACCTCTGAGACAGTCAATGGATTTGGCAAGTAGGTGGGAAAATGAGCTGGTGGCCTATGAGCAATCAGATTGTACTGAATGGGACAGCAGGTTTGACAGGCAGAATAGCCCATTCCTGATCATAGCTAGAATGTTTTGTGTTTTTGAGCTGTTGGTAAAAAGGATTTGTATTGTATTGAATGAACCTTTTCAGTAAAGACTGATGTACAGTATGTACAATGAAGGGTTAGAGGTTCAGTCTGTTGGAGAGTGTAGATTGCCGTCTGAGATTATAGAGTCATCCAGTCACAGAGATGTACAGCATGGAGTCAGACCTTTCGGTCCAACCCGTCCATGCCAACCAGATTTCCCAACCTAGTCTAGTCCCACCTGCCAGCATCCGGCCCATATCCCTCCAAACCCTTCCTATTCATATACCCATCCAAATGCCTCTTAAATGTTGCATTTGTACCAGCCTCCACCACTTCCTCTGGCAGCTCATTCTATACATGTACCACTCTCTGTGTGAAAAAGTTGCCCCTTAGGTCTCTTTTATATCTTTCCTCTCTCACCCTAAACCTATGCCCTCTAGTTCTGGACTCCCCCAACCCAGGGAAAACACTTTGTCTACTTATCCTATCCATGTCCCTCAATAATCCACATGGATATTGATGTTCACTGCTCAATATTTGCTGGGAGACTCAGAGCGCTAGCAAATGGGTGTGTAACAGTTAGGAACGGTTTCATGTGAAAGGCCCTGGCTCCCATTCAATATCACTGCTCACATCGCCCTTGTTACTCAATCAAACTGCGGTTGAAACAATACTTAGCCAGTTTTGACCAATGAACTACTGAGTCCTGCAGAGTATCCTTGAATTACTGGGTAAAGTCAGCTTGGAATTGTCACCCAGCGAAGGTCAGCTTACTGACTGTAATAAAAATAAAGGATACTAGAAACGCTCAGCAAGTTTAAAGTTAAGGGGTCAAAGGGAGTTTAAAAGGAGAAATGGCTACGAATGGCAATAAAAGCCAAAGGCAAGATGAAACCTTACTTTATCCACAATGTGTGGTTAGGATTTGGAATGCACTGTCTGCAAGGGCAGTGGATGCAGATTCAACGGTAACTTTCAAAAGGGAAAAAAATAAATACTCAAAACAAAGAGAAAAGATTGCAGGGATTTATGGAAAGATAGGTGGGTGTGAATAACTAGATTACTGTTTGAAAATACTGATGCAGTTTCATTTGGCCAAATAGCCTCATTCCATTCTGTGTTATCACCAAATGTTATAAGGGCAATGATGGGTGGAGAATGAATGTCAGCCTTTGCAGCGATTCTGATATTCCAAGGATACATGTGGGAAGTCCCTGTCCTTGGAACAGAATGAGAATTGACATTGACTTCCTTTGGTGACAGCAGATAAATATGGTTTGTTTAGTGTTGGGGGAGAGGTAGGTTATGTGTTACTGGTAATTCACAAAAGTCCCTGTTCCTGAGACTGGATTGAGGATGAACACTGACTCTTGTGGTTTTAGTGTGCAATAGAACAGGTATGTGTTGTGTTCACAGCTGGAGATGGATTTGGAAAGTCCCTATCAACCTGACTCCACATTATACAGTCTGACTGACACCGTCATGGGATGTAAACATTACTGTGGTTATCACACAGCCAATCACAAATAGGAGTCATCAGTCACTGGGTAGATTAGGCTGGTGAAGGTTTGATTCTGGATATTTATGGAATGGAAAATATTAAAGGGCACAGCCTGTTGGCAGGCTGTCTAATCTTTATAAAGTCTGTAGTTAACCCAATCTTACATCAGCTAATCACATCTTAACATAGTGTAAAGGATTTTTCCTTGCAGTGTCTCTTTTACTTCAGTCAAACCTCCAAAACTTGTCTTTGGTGAATGATTTAATATTAATGGCTCAGACTGGCCAATGCAAACAAAGAAGATGCTGAAGAAACTCAGCAAGTCTGGCAACACCTGTGCAGACAGAAAACTAAGTTAATGTTTCAAATCTGATATGGCGCTTCTTCAGAACTCACCCAGAGATCTGGTCTAATTATCTGGAGGCATGAGACCAAATTCCACCTTAATTTAAATTCAACTGATTTAATAAAAATCGGGAATAAAAGAACTAGCAATAGTAAAGGTGGCAATAAAATACCTGACTGTGGTTTGAAAACTGCTGGTTTATGGGAGGAAATCTGTCATTCATATCAGGTCTGGTTTACATGGACTAACAATCCACACCAATGCTGCTCTTGACTTCCTTTCAAAAGGAGCAACAACACCATGTAATTGCATTGAGAACGACCTTTTCTTTATACGCAATTAGGGATGAGAAACTAATACAGGTCTTGACCACAGCACCGCAATCCTTAGAACGAATTTTAAACGTTGTGCAGTGACACAGAACACTCATGAGGCTGACGGGACATGTGATGGCTCCTTGAAAGAGCAACACAATGCCTCTCCCTCCCTAGTGATTGACATAACTTGTAGGAAACTAAGTCCCGAGCACAGGCATCTCCAAGACTTAATTAATCACGTCATACCAATCAGTAATGGTGTTATAAATGTACTATTTACGTACACTCTCTGTTTTGTGTCAGTCAATCTTCTATCCCTGCTACATTACCCTCTACAGGATGAGCTTTAATTCTGTACAATAATCTTTAATGTGTCACCTTATCAAATGCTTTCAGCAGTCTAAGCACAGTATTCTACAAGATCCCCTTTAATAAACTCCACTTAAATTGATTGAACGTAATTTCCCTTTCACAAAGTATATGCTGATTACTCCCAATTACCTTGAGTTTTTCGAAGTTACCTGTTACAATGTCTTTAATGATAAATTTTAACATCTTCCTCATTACAGATATTAAGGTAACTGGCCTGTGGCTTCTTTGATTTCTCAATCCCTCCCTTATTGAATAGAGGAGTTAAATTTGATCCTTTTAATTCCAATGGAACATTTCCTGAATTGAAGCAATTTTGGAAAACTAACTATAATCATCCATACCTTCAGGCAGTTCAACTAGAGCTAACGACTGGGCAGCCCACTGCCCCATCAATTTGATCAGCAACTGTAATTTACTATGTTCCTCCCTTGCTTCTACCTGCTGATTTACAGATATTTCTGAGGTGTTCTTTGCGTCCTCTATAGTGAAGACAGAACGAAAACGTATTCATCTGCCATTTTTTATTATCAACTATTAACTCTCCATTCTCACTCTCTAGAAGACCAGCATTATTTTACTGACTTTTATCCTTTTAAAATATTTGTAGAAATTCTTGTTGTCTATTTTTTACATTTCTAGCAAGCTTCCTCTCATACTTCAATGATTTCTCCTGATAATTTTTTCATTCCCTCTACCATTTATATTCTGTCTAATCATCAGTTCACCCACTCTTCCCCTCACAATTGTATGCTTTTTCCCTAAATCTGATTCTTTCTTTAATTTGTTTCATTGACTAGGGATGATGGGTTTCCTTTTAGAATTTATAGTAGGAAGATACATACTCTGAAGTTTTAAGTTAGTATTAAATTAGTATTCTGAAATTTCCCCTTAAATATCTACCAAGGCTTCTCTCATGATTCTGGTCCCCAGTTTTCTGTCTCAGTTCACTTCACCTGGTCCAGCTTTTAGACCTATTTAAGTTTAAAATACTAGTCTTAGACCCACTCTTCTCCCTTTCAGATTGGAAAGAGAGAGAGAGAGAGAGAGAGAGAGAGAGAGAGAGAGAGAGAGAGAGAGAGAGATTCTGAAGAAGAAATATTTGGGAAAAAGGCTATCATTGCCAGTCTGATTTTTTTCTAATTTAAACATAGATTTATATGTTAATTCTATATTAGGAACTTTCATTTTGTACAATAATCTTTTATACCTCTAAGATTATTGTTGGCCCTTTCTCACAAGCACCCAGTATTTGTCCTTGTATACATGTCCTACATTGTGATTACTTTTAGGCGGTCTGTAGACCTTTCACTGTCGTGACATCTTTGCCTTACTTCCTTTCTGTCCTGATGTCTTGAACCAAGATCCTGCAGCCATGCACCTGTAATGACTATCAGATTATATTCAAGGTAAAAACAATGACTTCAGATGCTGGAAACCAGATTCTGGAATAGTGGTGTTGGAAGAGCACAGCAGTTCAGGCAGCATCCAAGGAGCTTCGAAATCGACGTTTCAGGCAAAAGCCCTTCATCAGGAATGCTTTTGCCTGAAACGTCGATTTCGAAGCTCCTTGGATGCTGCCTGAACTGCTGTGCTCTTCCAGCACCACTAATCCAGTATTAGATTATATTCGTTTACTTCAATGTCAGCTGTGAAACATAGAAAATAGCTGTGGTAGTAGGCCATTCCACCCTTTGAGCCTGCTTCATGAATTTGTTTACTTTGTTGATAATGCTACATATATTAAGATAAAATGCTTTTAATTTTACATTTTGTTTATCTTTGGAACATCTAGTCTTGACTGTTGGTGTGTACTTCATTTTATTCTTTCTGTCCCTGCCTATCAATCTCTGAGCTTTATGTCCTAAATTAATATTTTGCTGTATTGCCTTGACTCTATCCTTGATTTGTGATGTCTACCAAGCTTGAAACCTCACCCCAATTGTTGAGTTTAAAGCCCTCTCTACCTCCCTGTTTATATGATTTGCAAAAACACTTGTCCCTGCACAGTTCAGTTGAAAGATGATACAGCAACCCAATTTTCCTCAGTACTGTACTAGAATTGGTGTACAGTTATAAAAGAATAAACTAAAACAACACATTTTACACTCTAATAGAGAAGATGGCACTAAAAACTGCTAAAGTCTTGCTGCTGCTGGAAGAAATATCTCATACAAAAGAACTCAAAAGCCAAGCTGACAGAACTGACAAATAAATGAGAATTGGAACAGTTTGCCAAAACGAAGGCAGCATTAATAATTGAAAGGTTAGCATAACGTTCGGGCTTAACAGAGATATGGGAAAGACAAGGTAATTCATCCAGGGAGACATCAGAATCAGTTCATATTGTGTTAGAATCAAAGCAGTTTCAGTGTGAGGAAAAAGATGAAAAGGCTGGAAATGGAATTCCAAACAGCAGAAAAAGATAAGGAAAGGGCATTAGACATTGTTAAAAGCTACAGAACAGAGTGATGGAATTGAAAAGGGTGAAATGAAAAGATCAGAACTAGAAATGTGCGAGACTTGGAGAAAACTTAAATATTTTAAGTTTGAAATGATACAATTCAAAAAGGGCAAAAAGTGAAAGAGGGTTCCAAAGTGGAGACATAGTCATAAAATAAATCCTGGTCATAAAATAAATTCCACTCAGGAAATGTTTAAGACTGGGGGAAACATTGCGGAAGCATTCCTTTTATCATTTGCGGAAATAGTGAAACAGGTGAAGTGGCCAAAGGAAAACTGGACATTGTCGATACAGAGCAAGCTGACAGGTGAAGCACAGGAAGTTACTGCTTCATTGTGGGAGAAGGTTATAAAGGTTATGATGCTGCAAAGATAAGATATAATTGTAAATATGATGCCGTCCCTGAAGCACACAGGCAAAAGTTTTGAAATTTACAGAAGCAACCTGGGAAAACTTAATTTGAAAAGGTTAAGTAGAGTAATTCTGACAAGTGGATGTAAGTATTGGGAATTGAAACATTGCATAAAACTCTCAGGGATGTCATTCTCTTGATTGATAATGTGGATGAGATGCCCCGCCATGTCTCCCAATGAACCTCAGAAGTCTTCTTCATATAACCTAACTCAAATATTAATCTGAACATTCAGTCAATAAGACTCATTTTTCTCAGCCATGCTTTTTTTTTACGCCTGGTCACTTGTAGGACAGGTTGCTAATTCTAACACTGGCCAGCACACAGTTTCTTTAATGAATAACAGAAGTCAGGTTAATTGGCAATCAAAGCATTACTGATCCTCAAAGAAGCTGGTCCACATATTGCAACTTGGAGAAAGTGGGGACTGCAGATACTGGAGAGCCTGAGTCAAAAACTGTGACTGACCTATCACTGTCACCCCCCACTTGCAGCCACCTATCACCTTCCCATGTACCTTCCCCCACCCCTCACCCTCCTATTTATCTCTCAGCCCCCTTGTCCTCCATACATTCCTGATGAAGGGCTTATTCCCGAAACATCGACTCTCCTGCTCCTCAGATGGTGCCTGATCTGCTGTGCTTTTCCAGTACCACACTTTGACACATATTGCAATCTCTTCATCAAACAAGCCTTTCCATTTAATGTCCCTTTTGACCACTTCAGAAACTGTCATTAAAGGTTTCTGGGGAAACTACCCACCTGGGGACACTGGATAGAAGAACTGTCAGAGGGGCCACCCTGTGGATAGAATGTTATACCAAGGTCCTAATCACCTGTCCAGGTAACGTAAACCTTCTTAAACAGAAACTAAGAACGCTTCGATGTTATTGTGATCTAGGAATCTAGTTAGTCAAAAAAAACTGGATCCAATCTTCTTGATTTATAGAGTTACACATTGCAAACAAACAACCAAATAGATTGTACCTGTTTGAAAGGTGAGAAGGAATCTCCATTTAATGCCAGCTGTATATAATGCAACAATTAATGTACAACTGATATCAGTATTCCAGGCAGAATTTCTCCCCAATCAATGCAACATAAGACTTATATAAATTGAATGTCAGATTTTCCAACATTTAAATGGGTGGTTAACCTTCAAAAATAATAGGAGAAAGTGAGGTCTGCAGATGCTGGAGATCAGAGCTGAAAATGTGTTGCTGGAAAAGCGCAGGTCAGGCAGCATCCAGGGAACAGGAGAATCGACGTTTCGGGCATAAGCCCTTCTTCACGAATGAGGAAAGGGAGACAGGCCGGCTACTTGCGGAGCGTTTCAGAGAAAACCTCTGGGACAGCCGGACCAACCAACCCAACCACCCTGTGGCTCAACATTTCAACTCCCCCTCCCACTCCACCAAGGATTAGCAGGTCTTTGGACTCGTCCATCGCCAGACCACAACAAAACGACGGTTGAAGGAAGAGCACCTCATCTTCCGCCTAGGAACCTTCCAACCACAAGGGATGAACTTGGATTTCACCAGTTTCCTCATTTCCCCTCCCCCCACCTTGTCTCAGTCAAATCCATCGAATTCAGCACCGCCTTCCTAACCTGCAATCTTCTTCCTGACCTCTCCGCCCCCACCCCAGTCTGACCTATCACCCTCACCTTGACCTCTTTCCACCTATCACATTTCCGATGCCCCTCCCCCAAGTCCCTCCTCCTTACCTTTTATCTTAGCCTGCTGGACCAACTTTCCTCATTCCTGAAGAAGGGCTTATGCCCGAAACGTCGATTCTCCTGTTCCCTGGATGCTGCCTGACCTGCTGCGCTTTTCGAGCAACACATTTTCAGCTTCAAAAATAATACACAGACGCAATGCAAATCTGACTTTTTTTCTAGTGTTACATGGGTGTCACTAACTGGGCCAGTATTATTGCCCATCCCCAGTAGCCCGAGAAGGTGGTGGTGAGCTGCCTTCTTGAGAAAGTGAGACTGCAGATGCTGTAGATCAGAGTCGAAGAGTGTGGTGCTGGAAAAGAACAGCCAGTCAGGCAGCATCTGAGGAGCAGGAGAATCAATGTTTCGGGCATAAGCCTTCCTGAACGTTTGCACTCCATGTGCTGCAGGTGGACCCACAATGCCCTTGAAAGGGAGTTCCAGAAACAAGAAGTCAGGAGGGTGAGTGGCTTAGAGGGGAACTTGCAGGGGGTGGTGATCCCATGCATCTGCTCCCCATGACCTTCTGGAAGGAAGTGGTCATGGGTTTGGAAGGTGCTGTCTAAGGATTTACATTGAATTTCTGTAGTGCATCTTGTAGACAGTACACACTGCTGCTATTGAGCGTTGGTAGTCACGGGAGTGGATGCTTGTGTATACAGTGCCAGTCAAGTGGGTTGCTTTACCCTGGATGGTGTCAAGCTTCCTGAGTGTTGCTGGAGCTGCCCCCATCCAGGGAGGTGGGGAATATTCCATCACACATCTGACTTGTACCTTGTAGATGGTGGACAGGCTTTAAGGAGCCAGGAGAGAAGTTACTCATCGCAGTGTTGATAGCCTCTGATTAATTTTTGTTTATTTACATGGCTAGTCCAGCTCAGTTTCTGGACAATGGTTAACCCCCCCCCCCCCCAGGTGAAGGATTCAGCGATGGTAATGCCACTGTATGTCAAGGGCAGTGATTAGATTCTCTTTTATTGGAGATGGTCATTGCCTGGTATTTATGTGGTACAAATGTTACTTACCACTTTACAGCCCACACTTGGATGATCTCCAGATCTTCCTGCATTTGAAAATGGACTGCGTCAGTGTCTGAGGAGTGCAATCATAAGTGAACATCCCTACTTCTCACCTTCTGGTGGAGGGAAGGTCATTGATCAAGCAGCTGAAGATGGTTGGGTCTTGGATTCTAACTCAAGGAACTCCTGTTGAGATGTTCTGGAGCTGAGATGACTGACCTCCAACAATCCATTTTCTGATGACTCAAACAGTGGAGAATTTGCCCCCAAATTCCCATTGTCTCTAACTTTGATAGGGTTCCTTTGATGCCAGACCTGGTTGAATTCAGCTTTGATGTCAAGGGCTGTCCCTCTGAAATTCAGCTCTTTTGTCCATGTTTGAACCAAGGCTGTAATGAGGTCAGGAGCTGAGTGGCCCTGGTGGAACCCAAACTGAGTGTCACTGAGCAGGTTACTGCTGTATAAGTTCCACTTGACAGCACTTCAGTAATTTCCAACACTTTACTGATGATCAAGAGTAGACTGTTAGGGCAGTGATTGGCCAGGTTGGATTTGTCCTACTTTCTGTATACAGAACATACCTGGGCAATTTTTCCACATTGTCAGGTAGATAGCAGTGTTGTAACTGTACTGGAACAACTTGGCTTGTGTTGCACCTAATACTTTAGTAACTCAATTTCTCCATTAATGGACAGCATTGCTCTACAGTCAGTCTGGGGTTGATGTGGGTGAATAGACACTTCACAAAGTGATGAAGTAAAGTGAGGTAACCAGTGGCTGGAAACTTTGACTATAATTAGAGTACTCACAGGACAGCAGTGATCTAAGGATTGGATAGGGCTACATTTCATTGTGATTTATCAGAGGCGCTGAGGGTTTGGAAAGTCCCCAGAAGTGAAACCTGTGCTGTGGTGAAACCACAGATGACTAGGACACGCAACAAATAAATACAAACCGACTTAAAGCCTGGTGCTGGCCAATAACAATCCAGCTTCCCGAAGAGTCACCTGTCTCTGGGTGAACTTGTTAGGATGTCGCATTTTTCTGTAATGTCATGGCGCCTTCTAGTACCACAATAATGAAGTTAAAAAATCACACAACACCAGGTTATGGTCCAACAGGTTTAATTGGAAGCACTAGCTTTCGGAGCGACGCTCCTTCATCAGGTGGTTGTGGAGGGCTCGATCGTAACACAGAATTTATAGCAAAAATTTACAGTGTGATGTAACTGAAATTATACACTGAAGAATTGATTGTCTGTTGAGCCTTTCAGCTATTAGAATACAGTGATAGTGAAACTTCTTTTATGTGAAAGTAACAAAACCTTTTCTTTAAAAAGTTGCATTCTCGGGTTAGCTGTTAACAATGGTGATAGCTAGACAATATGTTGAAGGTGTTAGCCCCCTGTGTTCTCTGTCTATGACCTGATGTTTAGATTGTTATCTCCCTTTTTAGATGAGAACCAGAGTTCTACATGAATACATGCAGTTTTTGAGCAAAGTACAATGTAACTCTGCAAGTACAAATTCACCCCACAAAATATATGTGTGCATGTGGGTCTTTGTCTGTCTGTGTGTGTCTGTCTATCTGGGGTGGGGGTTGTGAGTGTGAGAATGTGTGTGTGTGTGTGTGTGTGTGTAGTGAGTGCAGAGTGTCTTAAGTCTGTGAGGGGGTGCATGTGTGAATGTGGGAGTGTGTGTCGATAAGGGTGTGTGTGGGTGTCTGTGTGCAACTGTGTGTATGTGAGAGTGTGTGTGTGTAGTGCAATGGTGGTCACCTGTAATGTGACATGAACTCAAGGTCCCGGTTGAGGCCCTCCCTATAGGTACCGAACTTAGTTAGCAGCCTCTGCTTGGCCACTTTTCTCTGTTGCCTGTCCCGAAGTCCACCTTGGAGGATGGTCACACGAAGGTCCGAGGCTGAATGTCCTGGACCACTGAAGTGTTCCCCAAATGGGAGGGTACCCTCCTGTCTGTTGATTGTTGTGCGGTGCCCACTACTTGCCTTTAAACAACCGCCAAACCTCAAACAGATCATTGTTCGTAGCAAACTGCCCGACACTCAGGACAACTCCATACAACCCTGTCACCGTGGACGCTGCAAGACATGTCAGATTGTGGACATAGATACCACCATTACGCGTGGGAACACCTCCCACCTTGTACATGGCAGGTAACCATGTGACTCAGCCAACGTTGTCTATCTTATATGTTGCAGGCAAGGATGCCCGGAGGCATGGGACATTGGGGAAACCGACAAAGGCTACGACAACAGATGAATGGGCACCGCACAACAATCAACAGACAGGAGGATTCCCTCCCAGTTGGGGAACACTTCAGTGGTCCAGGACCTTTGGGTGACCATCCTCCAAGGCGGACTTCGGGACAGGCAGCAGCAAAAAGTGGCAGAATAGAGGCTGATAGCTAAGTTCGGTACCCATAGGGAGGGCCTCAACCAGGACCTTGGGTTCATGTCACATTACAGGTGATCACCATTGCACTACACACACACACACACACACACACACACACATTCTTACACTCACAACCCCCACCCCAGACAGACAGACAGACACACACACAGACAAAGACCCACATGCACACATATATTTTGTGGGGTGAATTTGTACTTGCAGGGTTACATTGTACCTAGCTCAAAAACTGCATACATTCATGTAGAACTCTGAGCTCAAAAACTGCATGAATTTATGTAAAACTCTGTTATCTCACTTTTTAGATTGGAATCAATCTAAACATCAGGTCATAGACAGAGAACACAGGGGGCTAACACCTTCAACACATTGTCTAGCTATCACCCAATGTTACAGCTAACCCGAGAATGCAACTTTTAAAAAAAGGTTGTGATTTACACATGCAAGAAGTGAAACTATCACTGTATTCTAATAGCTGAAAGGCTCAACAGACAATCAATTTTTCAATGTATAATTTCAGTTACATCACACTGTAAATTTTTGCTATAAATTCTGTGTTACGATCGAGCCCTCCACTATCACCTGATGAAGAAGCGTCGCTCCGAAAGCTAGTGTGCTTCCAATTAAACCTGTTGGACTATAACCTGGTGTTGTGTGATTTTTAAACTTTGTACACCCCAGGCCAACACCAGCATCTCCAAATCACAATAATGAATTACTTCATACAACCGTGCAAAGGTTTGGGGAAAGGATAGGATTTGTATTGGGAAGGTGAAATAGAGAAAAGTGGGAATGTGAAGATGTAGTCAGTCAGTATTAACATCACAGTGGGAAGGGGAGTCACTCAAATACCCACTCCCTCCCTCACGTCTTATCCAATTACTGTGCCAGTGATACAGGGAAATGGGAAACTCTCAGTAATGGGTTAGGATTTCCATAAATGTAAACAGAACCTCAGGTATATTCAGATTGACAAGGACCTTGAATCACTTTGTATCCTGGTTTCAGAGCTCCAACAAGACAAAGTTGCACAATGGCTCAGTGGTTAACACTGCTACCTCACAGTACCAGCGATCTCTGTTTGATTCCAGCCTTGAGTGACTGTGTTGAGTTTGCATATCCTCCCTGTATCTGTGTGAGTTTCTGGTTTCCTGGTTTCCTGGGTACTCTGGTTTCCTCCCACACTCCAAGGATGTGCAGGTTAGGTGTCAGGGAAAAGGTGGGTCTGGTTGAGGGGTGCTCCAGAGTGTTGGTGCAGACTTGATGGAAAAAAAAAGGCCTCTTCCCACATTGTAAGGATTCTTTGATTCTGTGAAGACTATCCTGTCAATATTGCTTCCAACTGATAATTAAATACATCCCAGATTCTAACCTCAGTGCCCTTCACCATTCCAGTTATATACGCCAGGATCTGGGTCTCAGTGATATTCATCATTTCAGTTATTTATTAAATAACCCACAATTCAGTAGAAAAACACACCATTTGGGAAGTTTTCCTGTACACATTCAGGAACCTTCATCTCTTTTTCTGAGTCTGTAGTCTTTGGATTTCTTTACCCCAGAAGGCTGTGTAGGCAGGGTCACTGTAGAAAGAGTTTTCAATCTACGGCAGATAGTAGAATGACGTTAAGGTAACACTCAGATCTACCATGATCTTAGCGAATGGCTGAGCAGGCTTGGGTGGTCACATGGTGTTCTCCTACTCCTATTTGTTATAGGATTATTCTGCCTTTGTTCTTGCACTGGTCGGTACTGAGTGCTCAGAGAGAGATTTACAGCATGGAAACAGGCCCTTATGCTAAGGGGCAACGTTTCACGCAGTGGGTGGTGCCTGAGCTGCCAGAGGAAGTAGTGGAGGCTGGTACAATTGCAACATTTAAAAGGCATTTGGATGGGTATGAATAGGAAGGGTTTGGAGGGATATTGGTCGGGAGGGCTGACAAATGGGACTAGATGAGGTTAGGATATCTGGTCGGTGTGGACGAGTTGGACTCCAGGATCTATGACTCTCTGAAACCTGCAGGGGGAGACACTATGTGTGACTGAGGCTGAAATGTAACTGAACATTCTGCTTGAGTTTCAGCCCTTGACCCAAAGACAGCTGATGGTCAGACTGGTTTATGGATTTGATCTCAACCATGACACAGCAATTAGAGACATTTTCAAATGGCACCAGTTAGTCAGGGAATTTTCACTCCGTGACACATGGAGGAACAATCACTGCATTCCCCGATCCCAGCTGCAGCAAAACACAGGATATTGAAATACTGGCATCATCGCAGTCACTCTTATCATTCACAGAGATGGTGCACAAAATAGGCAATGTGCAATAATGCACGAATCTAAATCAATCCAATATACATTCTGTTCCTGCCCTGGAAGTGTACAGGGATCTGAATACCCTGTGTTCAGAAGGTGAGGGGAGTCTAACAGTAAACAATTTCAAACCCACCAGAATTTATCATCAGGTGGAAGAAATGTCAAGGCTTGGTCTAATTTGAGAAGATTGGATAATGCTGATGGCAGAGGCACTTACTAAAAGCAGTACAGTCCTGAACTGTGAACTCTAACTTTTCAAACATTGTGAAATTGTGACTGATTTCAGTGACTGACACTCTAACCTTTTGTCTTAACTTTATTTCCTCTGCATCTATAAACGATGGAAAAGGAGAAGGAGACAGCAAAAACAGCAGAGACAGGTTTTAGATTCCAATTTTTCAACATCCTGAACTTTCAGAGGGAATGTCCGATGAAACAATGTCAACCGTAATTCTCTAACCCGAGACACTCCATGGTGGCGTACAGAAGTCAGATCTGGGTGACAAAGTCATAGAGATGTACAGCATGCAAGCAGTGTGTCCTGATCCTGAATGCTCACAGAATCCCAAGCAGATCCTCGGGATCCACTCTGTCAAATGTCTTTTCCTGATCAAGGGAAAGGAATGTGCTGGATACGCCAGCCCTTTGAGACTAATAGATCATGTCCTGCACCAGGTGGACGTTGGTTTCCTGGTTTCCTGGCTTCCAACTGATAATTAAATACATCCCAGATTCTAACCTCAGTGCCCTTCACCATTCCAGTTATATACGCCAGGATCTGGGTCTCAGTGATATTCATCATTTCAGTTATTTATTAAATAACCCACAATTCAGTAGAAAAACACACCATTTGGGAAGTTTTCCTGTACACATTCAGGAACAAATGGCCCGGGACAGTGAGGACTGGTCTGGGTGGATCATGTGGTCCAGCACGGTATCAAGGAGAGTCCAAAGTGTCCTGGCAAAGGTTTTGTAATTTATGTTGAGGGGGGAGACGGGACACCAATTCTTTAACAAATGGAGGTCCCCCTTCTTAGGCAACAGAATGACGACGGCCCTGCTCCAAGAAGGGGGCATCTCTCTGGTCGCGATACATTCCTCCAAGATCTACACACAGTCACCCTCCCAGAACATTCCAGATCTCCACGGTCAGCCTGTGCAGTCCCAGAGTCTTGCCCCTGGAAAGACAGTTGAGGGCACTGGTCAGCTCCTCTAGCCTTAGAAGGGAGTCAGGCCTCTCAGCACCCTTAGGGCTGACCTGCAGCAGGTCCTCCCACAGAACATTGGTGATCTTTGTCAGTGGATGGATTCAGAGAGAAAAAACAAAAAAAGAGTGCCCTATAAATCATTTGGGCCTTCATGCCCTCTGGATCAGAGACAAAGGATGCATCGTTGGCTAGCAGCTCAAGGAGCTGCTGACAGGCCCTGTACCTTTTCTCCTAAAGAGGATCAACAGTACAGATCCCAAAGGAACCGGACTGGCAACCTCACGTACGCACTCCAACAGGCTGCAGGTCCTGGAACGTGGCCTTCTTTTCTTTGTACACCCCCCCTGCAGGGTCGGGTCCACATCGGGCTAACCAAGACGTGACTTCAGGTCGAACACCTCCTTCTCCAACTCATTGATCTTTGATTTCCACCTCTTTGTCGACTCCCTCGCTCCCTCCCGACAGAAGACACGGACATGAGCCTTGTGTCACCATCATCAGTTAAAACAATGAAACCAAATGGACGAGGAACTCTTTTTCCTTCCACTCCCTGAATACGTTGTAAAGGATTCCCTGGCACTGCTGCTTTGGATTCTGGCCCATTCCTGGTGGTGCCAATATGTGCCAGGGAGACATGAGCAGAAGCGATCAAGAATTCCACCGTTCACAGCCAACTGGACTCTGATTCAGCGAGCAAGCACTGCTGCAGTTCCCCGATGGGGATGAGGGAAACCTCATCCATGAACTCCACGTCTCTCTCTGCCTCATGTATCTCAGCAGGCCTCATAACCTGCTCCTCCAGATCATCACCTCCATCCTCTGACCCCCTTCCCTTGCAGAGTGGAGGGTTAGTCCTGGCGCCACTGGTTGGACACACCCCTGCCTTGACCCTAACCTCAGGATCGACATCATGAGGATCATTTGAAGGGACCTCCAAGTCTGGGACCGTACCAGGCTCAAGCAAAACATTGACTAGAATGCCCATTGCTCCACTCCCAGCTCCAGGCCACCCTATATGTTGGGACAAAGATCCCCGGTAAGGGTGGAGGAGACGGAAATCAAGGTCTGGGAGGGAGTGGGGAGGCTTGCTCCTTCATCGTAACCATCCCAACTACAGTAGAATGTTCAGAATCCAGGAACACACCTCCCCAGTAGCAGACAGGATAGAAAGTTCCAGTCTTTAGGAACCAGCTAGGTAAAAACACAGGTCACCAGAGTCCTTCCAGGAAGGCTGCAGCACCCCAGCCCTCAATCAGCAGCAGCTTCTCCCCAACACAGTAGATGTTATTACTGCACTCTTCAACTCACCGAGGACTAATGCAGGCCACCAGACTTCCAAAAACAGCAACAGTGAATCCAGGTTCAAGTACCTCTGGGCAGGCAGGCAGGCTGTAACACCAAGCTCTAGACCTCAACCAGCTCCAGCTGCTCTCAATTACAAGTATTGCCACTTTAGGATCCAAATTCCAATAACAGCTGCAAGAGAGTATAGACTCCACATACACTGCCCTCTACAGGGGAAAAAACCCTCTACCGTGATCTGTTTCCTCCCGTAAAGCCAATTTTGTATCCAAATGGCTAGTTCTCCCTCTATTCCATGAGATCTAACCTTGCTAACCAGTCTATCATGCAGAACCTTGTCGAATGTCTTGCTTACGTCCATATAGATCATGTCCACCACTCTGCCCTCAATCCTTTTCGTTAATTCTTCAAAAACCTCAAATCAAGTTTGAGACATGACTTCCCACACACAAAGCCATGTTGACTATCCCTAATCAGTCCTTGCTTTTCCAAATACATGTAAATCCTGTCCCTCAGGATTCCCTCCAACAACTTGCCCACCACGGAGGTCAGGCTCACCTGTCTATAGTTCTCTGGCTTGTCTTTACCGCCTTTCTTAAACTGTGGCACCACGTTTGCCAACCTCCAGTCTTCCGGCACCTCACCTGTGACTATCGATGATACAAATATCTCAGCAAGAGGCCCAGCAATCACTTCTCTAGCTTCCCACAGAGTTCTCGGGTACACCTGATCAGGCCCTGGGGATTTATCCACTTTTATATGTTTCAAGACGTCCAGCATCTCCTCCTCTGTAATATGGACGCTTTTCAAGATATTGCTATGTATTTCCCCATATTTTATATTTTCCATCTCCACAGTGAACACTGATGTAAAATACTAATTTAGTATCTCCCCCATCTCCTGTGGCTCCACACAAAGGCCGCCTTGCTGATCTTCGAGGGGCCCTATTCTCTCCCTAGTTACCCTTTTGTCCTTAATGTATTTGTAAAAACCCTTTGGATTCTCCTTAACCCTATATGCCAAAGCTATCTCATGTCCCCGTTTTGCCCTCCTGATTTCCCTCTTAAGTATACTCCTATTGCCTTTATACTCTTCTAAAGATTCACTCGATCTGTCCTGTCTATACCTGACATATGCTTCTTTCTTTTTCTGAACTAAACCCTCAATTTCTTTAGTCATCCAGCATTCCCTATACCTACCAGCCTTCCCTTTCACCCTGACAGGAATATACTTTCTCTGGATTCTTGTTATCTCATTCCTGAAGGCTTCCCATTTTCCAGCCGTCCCTCTACCTGCGAACATCTGCCCCCAATCAGCTTTCGAAAGTTCTTGCCTAATACCGTCAAAATTAGCCTTTCTCCAATTTAGAACTTCAACTTTTAGATCTGGTCTATCCTTTTCCATCATTATTTTAAAACGAATAGAATTATGATCGCTGGCCCCAAAGTGCTCCCCCACTGACACCTCAGTCACCTGCCCTGCCTTATTTCCCAAAGTTAAAAATCACACAACACCAAGTTATAGTCCAACAGGGTTATTTAGCAGTCCTAGCTTTCAGAGCGGTGCTCCTTCATCAGGTGGTTGTGGAGCAGGATCATAGGACACAGACTTTATAGCAAAAGATTACAGTGTTATGCAGCTGAAATGATATATTGATCAAACCTAGATAGTTGTTAATTCTTTCACCTTTTAGAATCAGCCCTAAATTGTTCCCTACTGTACTCCTGCCTGTCCTGACAGTGTGACTTGCTCCTTTTCTCAACTGCACAAGCCTCAGACTGTTCTCTTTCCTCACCATCTCTCTGGATCCCTACCCACCACCATCCTCTCTCTCTCCCCGACTAGTTTAAATCCTCCTGAGCAACTCCAGCAAATCTCTCTGCCAGTATATTAGTCCCCTTCCAATTCAGGTGCAATCTGTCCTTCTTATACGGGTCACTTCTACCCCAGAAGAGATTCCAATGATCCAGAAATGTGAACACTTCTCCCCTGCACCAGTTCCTCAGCCACCCATTCATCTGCTCTATCCTCTTATTCCAACCCTCACTAGCTCATGGTACCAGGAGTAATCCAGATATTACTACATAGTTCCTTGAAAGTGGAGTCTAAGGTAGATAGGATAGTGAAGAAGGCGTTTGGTATGTTTTCCTTTATTGGTCAGAGTATTGAGCACAGGAGTTGGGAGGTCATGTTGCGGCTGTACAGGACATTGGTTGGGTGAAAGTGGGTACTGCAGATGCTGGAGATTAGAGTCAAGATTAGAGTGGTGCTGGAAAAGCACAGCAGGCCAGGCAGCGTCCTAGAAGCAGGAAAATCAATGTTTTTGGCAAAAGCCCTTCATCAGGAATTCTGATGAAGGGCTTTTGCCAGAAACGTCGATTTTCCTGATCCTCAGATTTCGCTTGCCCTGCTGTACTTTTCCAGGACGTTGGTTAGGCCACTGTTAGAATATTGACTGCAATTCTGGTCTTTTTCCTATCGGAAAGATGTTGTGAAACTTAAAAGGGTTCAGAAAAGATTTACAAGGATGTTGCCAGGGTTGGAGGATTTGAGCTACAGGGAGAGGCTGAACAGGCTGGGGCTGTTTTCCCTGGAGCTTTGGAGGCTGAGGGGTGACCTTATAGAGATTTATAAAATCATGAGGGGCATGGATAGGATAAATAGGCAAAGTCTTTTCCCTGGGGTCGGGGAGTCCAGAACTAGAGGGCATAGGCGTAGGGTGAGAGGGGAAAGATATAAAAGAGACCTAAGGGGCAACGTTTTCACACAGAGGGTGGTATGTGTATGGAATGAGCTGCCAGAGGAAGTGGTGGAGGCTGGTACAACTACAACATTTAAAAGGCATTTGGATGGGTATATGAATAGGAAGGGTTTGGAGGGATACGGGCCGTGTGCTGGCAGGTGGGCCTAGATTGGGTTGGGATACCTGGTCGGCATGGACAAGTTGGATCTAAGGGTCTGTTTTCATGCTGTACATCTCTATGACTCTATGACTGTATGGATCTCCTTTTTAAATCCCTGCCTAACCTTCTATATTCTCCCCTCAGAATTTCATCCTTTTCCCTTTCCATCTCGTTAGTTCCAATGTGCATAATGACCTTCTGCTGATTCCTCTCCCCTTTTAGAATATTCTGCACTCTCTCCAAGATATCCTTGATTCAGGCATCGGGGAGACAAAACTCCATTCTGATTGCTCACTGTCTGCCACAGAAAAGTCTGTGCTCCTGACTAGAGAGTCCCCTATCACAATCGTTTGCTTGGAACCTTACATACTCCTCATACTTTAGAGCTAGTCTCTGTACCAGAAATTTAGCTGTTCGTGCTTCATTCCCCTAAGAGACCATTACCCCCTAAATTTTCCAAAACAGCATACTTGTTTGAGATGGGGATAATCACAGAACACTCCTGCGCTCCTTGGCTCCCTCTCCTATCTTTCTGGGAAGAAACCCATCAACCTGACTGTATCTGCGGCTTTTCTTCCTTCCTCTAACTGCCATCTATCACACCCCATAACTCCTGTAACTTCCTCATTGTCTCTAACTGTTGCTCCTACTGATCCATTCGATCCAATATGATTCACAACCAAACACACTTTCTATAAACATACTCATCATTAACATGGAAACTCTCCCTAATCTCTCATATCTGACAGGAAGGGTACATCACTCTACTGAAGGCCATCACTGCTCCTTAACAATCCACAGAGCCAAAAAATAGCACAGTCTGAAAAACACTGCTCCAGTCTAATGTAATTAGCAACAAAAAAACTGCTGATGCTGGAATCCAAAGTAGGCACGCTGGAGGGTGGAAGAACACAACAAGCCCGGCAGCATCAAGAGGTGGATAAATTAACATTTCAGGTGTAACCTTTCTTCAGGACTGAGAGTAGGTATTGGGGGAGCTGCAGATAAAGGGGGAGGCGAGGCTAGGTGGTGAAGTGGGGATGGGTGAAGACAGGTAGAGGGTACGACCTGGTTGGTCAATGGGAGGAATGGATCCGGTTGGTGGCAAGGAACAGTGGAAGGGAGGGGGAGGGGTTGGGAAGGGGGTCGGGGATGGGGAGGGAGGTTATTTGAAATTGGAGAACACAATGTTGAGTCCTCTGGGCTGTAGGGTGTCAGGCGGAAGATGAGGTGTTGTTCCTCCAATAGGAGCTGTTTGTTTTGGCAATGAAGGAGGCCAAGGATGGTCATGTCAGAAAGGGAGTGGCTGGGGGATTTGAAATTGGCGACCGGGAGGTCCAGTCGGCCCCTGCGAACCCGGCTGTGGTACTCAGTGAACCGTTCCAAAGTTTACTTTCAGTCTCCCCGATGTAGAGAAGACCCCACTGGGAGCACCTGATGCAGTAAACTAGGTTGGAAGAGAGGCAGATAAATCTCTATTTCACCTGGAAGGGCAGTTTATGGCCCTGGATGGAGCTGAAGGGGGTGGTGCACCAGCAGGTTTTACATCTTTTCTGGGCGCAGGGGAAAGAACCTGGGGATTTGGTGGTGAAGGTGGCGTGAACCAAGGATTGGTGAAGGGAATGGTCCTTGCAGAAGGCAGACAGGGGTGGGGAGGAGAAGATGTTTTTAGTGGTAGGGTCTACTTAGAGTTGGCGGAAGTGTTTAAGGACGATGCGTTGGATGCAGAGACTGGTGAGGACAAGGAGGACTCTGTCTTTATTGCATTGGAGGGAGAGGGGTTTAGAGCGGTGGAATGGGGAATGGAGGTCGTGTGGTGGAGGGCTGTCTGGATGACGGGGGGGAATAAGCACTTTGTTCAAAATAGGTGGACATCTGGGATGCTTGGAGATGGAATGTCTCCTCGGCTGAGCAAATGTGACAGAGGCGGAGGCATTGAGAGAATGGAAGGGGTTCTTGCAGGATACTGGGTGGGAGGAGGTGTAGTCCAGGTAGTTACGGGAGTCTGTGTGTTTGTAGTAAACATCTGACTGGAGACTGTCGCTGGAGATGGAAATGGTGAGGTCAAGAAAGGGCAGGGAGACGTCCGATATGAACCAAGTGAATTTGAGGGCAGGTTGGACGTTGTGAAGTCGATGAACTGCTCCAGTTCAGCCTGGGTGCAGGATGCTGCGCTGATGCAGTATTTTATGTCACCACATAAGAGTTGGTGCCAGTGTTGGTTCTGAAGAGGGACTGTTTGAGATGGCTGACAAAGAGGCAGGCGTGGCTGGGAGCCATCCAGGTACCCATGGCCACACCCTGGATTTGGAAGAAATGGGAGGAGTTAAAGGAAAAGTGATTAAGGGTGAGGACTAGTTCAGCGAGGTGGAGGGGGACAGGGTGGGTCTGTTGGAGAGGAAGAAGCTGAGAGCCTGGAGGCCATCTTTGTTGGGTATGGACATGTATAAGGACTGCACATGCATAGTAAAGTGCTGGGGGTCGGGGAACTGGAGGATACTGAAGAGATGGAGAGCGTGGTTGGTGTCTTGGATATAGGCGGCAAGTGCCTGAACCAAGGGAGGGAAGATGGAGTTGAGGTAGGATGAGATGAGTTCAGTGGGGCAGGAGCATGCTGAGATGATGGATCAGCCAGGATGGTTGAGCTTGTGGATCTTGGGGAACAGGTAGAACCAGGAAGAGTGGGACTGGGGAACTATGAGGTAGGAGGGGAGATTGCTGGAGGTAATGAGGGCATGGGCTAATGTAGTACCTATGTTTTGCATTAAGAAACAATTTAATCAAGATACAGATCTCAATAAAACATATTTTAAAATTCAGCTTCCTTACTATTCTTGATTTACAAACAGAGTGTGATTAGACTTAATAAACCACTTAGCTGTTTCCCTTGTTATGTGGAGCTCCCAATAATGAGTGTTTCCAAGGTCAGCTGTTAATTTCACTGTTTTTGTTTAGACTGAACTCCATGTCCAGAGGTACTTGAAACTAAACAGCATGGGCAGTCAGCTGTGAAAGTTCACTGCCTGGTCAGACAGCTGTGCAGGTTCACTGAATCTTTTTTCTTCCACTTCCCACATGATACCTACTTCTCCCCCCCCCCCTCCCCCAACTGCTTTAGAGAACCTTCTTTTTCCAAGGTTCCAAGACAATGCAACTGCTTATGAAACAGTAATTACTGCTTCAAAAAAAAAAGGAAATCAGCTCCAACACTGAAAAAAACCCTCAAAAATGGAGTAGCTCTTACAGCCACAATTTTCTCCCACCCTCCATCCTGGATTACCCAGAATACTGTGGTGTGTAACTCACCACCTGACACCCCACTATCTGTCCACTAACCTGTCCACTATCTACAAGGCACAAGTCACAAGGATGAAACATTCTTCACCTGTTTGGATTCATGCAGTCAAAAGCTATTCGTGCCTCACCTGAACATTTCAACTCTTTAGTTCCTGATTCTTCTCTGTTTTGCAAGAGCGAGGGATAATGCCCCAGATTGTAACCCTTAACAAGAACAAGAACAAGGATGACCTACAGTTACTCAGCATCATGGGAAATATATTTGCTCATGCTTTCCTTGTCAAACTGCAAATCCTGGCTGCACTCATCCATCCTGAATCTCAACATTGCTTTAGAACTGGCAGTTCCCTGTCTGTTATGACCTTCTCCATCCAGCAGCTGGAGAAGAAATGCTGTGAACAGAGCATAACCTAATATGTTACCCTCATGTGTCTAACCAAAGCATTCCACTGTGTAGGCAGAGGTGATCTACTTAAGTTGCTGGAAAAAATTGACAGCCTGGTGTAGCTGTTCAATGAGATCTCTTTTCTCCATGACGACGTGATGAGGAAACATCAGAAAGCTTTGAGTCTTGCAATGAGGTCAAATAGGATTGAATTTTGACAGCAGCACTCTTCAGCATATTGATGGTCTTTGTTGCTGGCAATGAAGGGACATGAACTGAAACCAGTTTGAATCTATGTTCCAGAAGCACATCCTGTACAGGGAAACATCCCGTGTGTGATTGTCAATTTGAGAGTCAGTACTCATTAATAGAACCCCACAAAGCCTCTGACAGCTAGGCATTGTCCTGTCTCACCAATCCAGAATTGCATCCAACACTCTAATCCCAGAGAGCAGATGACAGCATGGCGGTTAGTAACTTACCAGTACAAATCTGAACTCATATCTGTCCTTCAAAAACAAACCTTAACAGCAGTTATTTGATTGAAATTGCATGAATCAATATTCTGTGCTGTCAATTTTGTTTTATATACAGAATATGTATATATTGTTTATGTATGTTACGTATACATTAGCTGTATGCATCATATACAGCCTTGATCCATTTTCATTTTACATTTGAAGTTAAAAGGAATGTTGGTGGTAGTGTAGAGTACAGCATCTTTTATTTGTCATTTCTACCATATAGACATGGTTCCTTCAGGATCAAGGATGCTCCATGGACAGCACAAACTACACGATCGAACATGGCATAAAGTGCATAAGAAGTGCAATCACGCAACTTACAGGATTGATCATTAATAGACATTTTCCTAGCAGCAATCTGAAAGAATTTGAGATGGGAAAGAGTCCGATTATACAGTGTTAAGGAGCCTGATAGCCTGGGAGAAGAAACTGTTGTACAGTCTGGCTGTGAGAGACCGAATGCTCCAGTTCTTCTGCCAGATGACAGAGGAAGAAGAGTTTGAGTGAGGGGTGTGTGCGGTCTTCCACAATGCTCCTAGCCTTTTGAATGCAGCCTATGGTGTAATGGAGGGAAGAGAGACGCTGGTGGGGATCTTCTCAGCTGTCCTCACTATCCGTTGTAGGGTCTCACAATCTGAGATGGTGGGAGAGGGTTTGATTAATGGCTATAGCATTTAGCCCATCAAATATTTTTATTATTCCATGGCATGTGGGCATCACTGTTTTGTTTCTAATCCCCAATTACCCCTTGATCTGAGTAGCTTACTGTAGCTATTTCAGATTCAGTTAAGAATGCACCATCATTCCTGTGGATCTGGAATGACATGTAGGCCAGACCAGGGAAAGAATGTTAGATTTCCTTCTCTAAAGGACATCAGTAAATAAATGGGGTTTTATGACAATCATTACATGGTCACCAGCTTTCTGATCATTTAATGAAATTCAACTTCCTACAGGTGTTCTCTCTTCCTCTCTATCTAATCTATCAAATCCATTAATCATCTCAAATGTCTCATATAGATTACCTCTTAATCTTCTAATTTGAACATAAAATCACAGGAAACAGAAGTTGGCCATTCAGCCTCTCAAGGCTTCCCATCATTCTTCAGGATCCTGGTTGATCTGCCACACCTCAACTCCTCTTCTTTGTCAGCACCCTATAGCCCTCAACTCCTTGACATTTTAAACATCAATTTATCTTCCTGTGATCCACCCTCCACATCCATTTAAGTTGAGAAATTCTAGGCATTCACTATACTCTGGGAGAAGAAATTCGTTTGCATCTCAGTATTAAATGACTGTTCCTCTATCCTATAACAATGTTCACTAGTTCAAGACTTCCCCATTATTGGAAACAGCTTCACAACATTTACCCTGTCAACATCGACGTCGATTTAATACACGTTGGTGGTGAAGTCGGACACTCCAGCTGGAGCTCGTCTGCTCTGCCCACTCTTCTTTCCTTCTTCCTCTTCTCTTTTTCTATCTCCTAGTGTTTTTTTTTCTTCTTCTTTTCTTCCATTTGATTCCCAGCCAGCAGAATGGAGATTTCTCTCTGTAAAGGTACAGTAGACGCCTTCAACTTCATAACAATTATTCAGCCTGGAATTCCAATTTACAGCTCCATTCTAAAAGAATTAATGACAGATACGAACAAGGCTCAAGCTCATGACAACTTTTACACCTTGGGCTATACAGCACAGACAGTATGGGGCCTACAGAGATACCAGACATTCAACTTCAATCAGAATCCATTCACAGAAACTCTTTCACAATCGGGAAACCAATCGACTTCAGAAGAAGCACCAGAAACACAATGGAGAACACAGATTTGGGGGGAGATAATGGGGCCCACCAGCTGATCTGATCTGAGGGGAGAGCCTTTTCAACAAAAAGCTTCTGCAGAAACAGCTTCCCCACAGGCTTCCATCCACAACAAGTAGCTTTGGAACCTAGAACCACAGAGGCTGAACAGAGAGGCTGAATCGAGAAGCCAAACCAAGGGCATCAATGCAACAAAGGACATCCGAGAGGGGGGAAGCCAACCAAGCACTATCCAAACAAGAGCTTTCAGACACAGGCCCGTTCTGAACTAAGGGAACCGACAGCAAGAATCTCAGCAATTGGGCGCACATTGAAATGGCACTTTCCTCAGTGGTGAGCTGAGACCCCCAAAGTTAGTAACATCTCAAAATTTGCATATGATATCAAGTTGGGTGGGAGGGTGAACTGTGACGAGGATAAAGAGATCCTTCAGCATGATCTGGACAGTTAGTGAGTGGGCAAATCAATGGCAGATGCAGTATAATTTGGATAAATATGAGGTTATTCACTTTGGAAGCAAAAACAAGGCAGATTACTACCTAAATGGCTGTGAATTGGAAGAGGGGAGGGTGCAGGGTACCTGGGTGTCCTTGTGCACCAGTCACTGAAGGTAAGCATGTAGGTGCAGCAGACAGTAAAGAAGGCAAATGGTATGTTGACCTTCATTGCGAAAGGTTTCAGGTACAGGAGCAGGGATGTGTTGTTACAGTTATAAAGGGCCTTGGTGAGGCCACATGTAGAATACTGAGTAAAGTTTCAGTCTCCTTTTCTGAGGAAGGATGCTCTTGCTCTCAAGGGAGTGCAGTGAAGATTTACCAGGCTGATTCGGGGGATGGTGGGACTGACATATGAGGAGAGATTGATTAGGTAAGGATTGTTTTCATTGGAGTTCAGATGAATGAAGAGTGGAATCTCATAGCGATTTATAAAATTCTAACAGGACTAGACAGAGTAGATGCAGGGAGCATGTCCCCGATGGTGGATGCGTCCAGAACCAGGGGACACCGTCTGAGGATTCAGGGTGGACCATTTAGAATGGAGATGAGGAGACATTTCTTCACCGAAACCATGGTGAGCCTGTAGAATTCATTACCACAGGAAGGAGTTTATGCCAAAACATTGAAAGTATGATAGAACTTGGGGCAAATCGGTCAAAGGTTATGGGGAGAAAGCAGGATTAGCCATTTCTACTCTGGTTGGACATGTGCTAGTCATAGTAGAAATGAAAGAATAAGCACGATGAACAAGTGGCTTGAGAGATGGTGCAGGAGGGAGGCGTTCAGATTTTTGGGACATTGGGACCAATTCTGGGGGAGGTGGGGCTATTACAAATTGAATGGTCTCCACCTGGGCCAGACTGGAACCAATGTCCTTGAGGGTGCTTTTGCTAACGCTGTTGGGGAGGGTTTAAACTAATGTGGCAAGGGCTTGGGAACTAAATGAGGTTAGAGGACAGTAAGGAAGAAGTAACTAAAGCCTATAAGGAAGTAGATAATGAAGTCAGCGTGACTAAGGGGAAGAGGAGGCAGGGAGCAGATGATGAATGCAAAGGGATTGATGGTCTGAGGTGCATTTGTTTTCATGCAATAAGTATAGTTGATAAGGCAGATGAATTTAGGGCTTGGATTAATACCTGGGAGTATGACGTTATTGCTATTACTGTGACTTGGTTGAGGGAAGGGCATGATTGGCAGCTAAATATCCCAAGATATCGATGCGTCAGGCAGGATAGAGAGGAAGATAAAAGGGGTGGAGGAGCTGCAATACTGCTCAGACAGGATATGACAGCTGTGCTGAAGGAAGGCACTATGGAGGACTCGAGCAGTGAGGCAATATAGGCAGAGCTCAGAAACAGGAATAGTGCAGTAACAATGTTGGGCTATACTACAGGCCTCCCAACAGCGAGTGTGAGGTAGAGGTACAAATATGTGAACAGATTATGAGAAGCAACAGTGTGGTGGTGATAGGAGATTGTAATTTTCCCAACATTGATTGGGGTTCACTTAGTGTTAGAGGTCTGGATGGAGCGTAATTTGTAAGGTGCACCCAAGAGGGTTTTCTAGAGCAGTATCTAAATAGTCCAATTCGGGAAGGGGCCATACTGGACCTGCTGTTTCACTAATATCCTTCTGGGACGGAAACTGCCAACCTTATCTGGTCTGGCCGACATGTGACTCTGAACCCACAACAAAGTGGTTGACTCTCAACTGCTCTCTCGGCAATTAGCGTTGCCCTCATCCCATTAAAGAATAAAGAAAAAAACAAAGAGAAAGGGTTGGCCCATTCAAGGACAAAGGAAGGAAGTTATGCTTGGAGTCAGAGAAAATGAGTGAGATTCTTAATGAGTACTTTGCATCAATATTCACTGAGGAGAAGAACATGAAAGATGTTGAAGTTAGGGATAGATCTTTGAGTACTTAAGGCGGCATGGTGGCTCAGTAGTTAGCACTGCTGCCTCACAGCGCCAGGATCCCAGGTTTGATTCCAGCCTTGGGTGACTGTCTGTGTGGAGTTTGCACATTCTCCCTGTGTCTGCATGGGTTTCCTCCGGGAGCTCCTGTTTCCTCCCACAGTCCAAAGATGTGCAGGTCAGGTGAATTGGCCATACTAAATTGCCCATGGTGCTAGGTGCATTAGTCAGAGGGAAATGGGTCTGGGTGGGTTACTCTTCGGAGGGTGAGTGTGGACTGGTTGATGCCAAAGGGTCTGTTTCCACACTGCAGGGAATCTAATCTAATCTACTCTCAGTCAAGTCATGATAAGGAGGAGGAAGTTTTTGGGTATTACGAAAGGCATGAAGGTAGACAAGTCCCCATGTCTAGATGGGATCCATGAGATGGAAATGTGTTGCTGGAAAAGCGCAGCAGGTCAGGCAGCATCTAGGGAACAGGAGAATCGACGTTTCGGGCATTAGCCCTTCTTCAGGAATGGGATCCATCCCAGGTTACTGAGGGAAGTGAGAGAGGAAATAGCTGGGGCTTTAATAGATATCTTTGCAGCATCTTTGAACACAGATGAGGTCCCGGAGGACTGGAGAATTGCTAATGTTGTTCCCTTATTTAAGATGAGTAGCAGGGATAATTCAGGTAATTACAGACCGGTGAGCCTGACATCAGTAGTAGGGAAGCTACTGGAGAAGATACTGAGGGATAGGATCTATTCCCATTTGGAAGAAAATGGGCTTATCAGTGATAGGCAACATGGTTTTGTGCAGGGAAGGTCATGTCTTATCAACTTAATAGAATTCTTTGAGGCATTCTTTGACAAAGTTGATTGGTGAGGCTGTAAATTCATAAAAAATGGACTTCAGTAAGGTGTTTGATAAGGTTCCCCAGGATAGGCTGATGGAGAAAGTGAAGTCACATGGGGTCAAGGGTGTTCTAGCTAGATGGATGGAGAAGTGACTGGGCAACAGAGAGTGGAATGGAGTTTCTCAAAATGGAGACCTGTGACCAGTGGTGTTCCACAGAGATCCATGCTGGGACCACTGTTGTTTATGATATATATAAATAATCCAGAGGAAGGTATGGGTGGTCTGATTAGCAAGTTTGCAGATGACACTAAGATTGGTGGAGAAGCTGATAGTAAAGGGGACTGTTAGATAATGCAGCAGAATATAGATAGATTGGAGAGTTGGGCAGAGAAACGGCAGATGGAGTTCAATCCGGGAAAATATGAGGTGATGCATTTTGGAAGATCCAATTCAAGAGACAACTATACAGTAAATGGAAAAGCTCTGGGAAGAATTGACGTACAGAGAGATCTGGGTGTTCAGGTCCATTGTACCCTGAAGGTGGCAATGCAAGTCAATGGAGTGGTCAAGAAGGCATATGGCATGCTTTCCTTCATCACTTGGGGCATTGAGTACAAGAGTTGGCAGGTCATGTTATAAGACTTTGGTTCGGCTACATTTGGAATACTATGTACAGTTCTGGTCGCCACATTACCCAAAAGGATGTGGATGCTTTGGAGAGGATGCAGAGGAGGTTCACCAGGATGTTGCCTGGTATGGAGGGCATGAACTATGAACAGAGATTGAGTAGAATAGGATTATTTTCATTAGAAAGACAGAGTTTCGGGGGGACCTGATTGAGGTCGACAAAATCATGAGAGGTGTGGACAGGGTGGATAGCAAGAGGCTTTTTCCCAGAGGGGGGGACTCAATTACTAGGGGTCATGAGTTCAAAGAGAGAGGGGAAAAGGTTAAGAGAGAGATGTATGGAAAGTCCTTTATGCAGAGGGTGGTAGTTGCCTGGATTGCGTTGCCAGCGGAGGTGGTAGGGTGGGAATGATGGCGCCCTTTAAGATATATCTAGACAGATACATGAATGGGCAGGGAGTAAAGGGATACAGATCTGTAGAAAATAGGCGGCAGCTTTAGATAGAGGATCTGGATTGGCGCAGGCTTGGAGGGAGAAAGGGCCTGTTCCTGTGCTGTAATTTTCGTTGTTCTTTGTTAAGTCAGGCAATCAGCCATGATGGTGATGAATGGCAGAGCAGGCTCAAAGGGTCAAATGGTCTCCTCCTGCTCCTATCTTCCATGTTCCAACCTAGCTAGCAGGGAAGGTAAGGTAGGTAGTAAAATTTCATTGGGCCTACAAGGGTAGGAGGTCTGATTAACGATTCTATAATTAAAACTGTTATCTTTAGGTTCTAATACTGTTTAAAGTCTAGCTAATACTGTACTTAATAATATTCCTGTTCTCTGTGTAGTTGATTGTGTCAATTTCCCTATTTATTGCATTCGTCCATTTTTCTTGTATTATACTTACTTTATGTATTGTAAATAAAGAGAGGTTATTTTGCCCTGAAACACCTGGCTACTGCCTTCTTCATTTCACATTCCCTAAAAAAGTGCAGAGTAGAGAACCAGGGATCTGAAGGTGATTCGAACCACTTTAAAAAATCAGAAAATTACTGAACCCAACAGGATGGAATTCCAGGATTTTGACACAATGACTGTGAAGGAATGGCGATATTCCAAGTCAGGATGGTGAGTGGCTTGGAGGGGAACTTGAAGGTGGTGGTGTTCCCATGTAGCTGCTGCCCTTGTCACTCTGGATGGAAGTGGTCATGGGTTTGGAAGGTGCTGTCTGAGGATCTTTGGTGAATTTTTGCAGTGCATCTTGTAGATAGTGCACACTGCTGCTACTGAGCAACAGTGGTGGAGGGAGTGAATGTTTGTGGATGTGGTGCCAATCAAGTGGGCTGCTTTGTCCTGGATAGTGTCAGCTTTTTGAGTGTTGTTGCAGCTGCCCCCATCCAGGCAAGTGGGGAGTATTCCATCACAATCCTGACTTATGCCTTGCAGATGGTGGATAGGCTTTGGAGAGTCAGGAGGTGAGTTACTTACCGCAGTATTCCTTGCTTCTGACCTGCTCTTGTAGCCACTGTGCTTATGTGATGAGTATAGCTGAGTTTTTGATCAATGATAATCCCCAGAATTTTGATAGGGGGGGTTTCAGTGATGGTAACACCATTGAATGTCAAGGGATGGTGATTAAATTGTCTCTTACTGGAGATGGTCATTGTATGATGTTAATGTTACTTATCACTTTTCAGCCAATACCTTTATGAGAAAAGGCAGTTATGGCTTAGTGTAACATTGCCATCTCTTCTTCTGGACACCAGGTTGTGACTACACACCAGATATAACAGGAAGTTATTTCAGTGTGTTGACTCAAAGCCATTTTTAAAATGTTTCCAAATAAGGGGTGTTGTGTGTATTAGAGTTTGGAGAGAGTCCATACTAACTGTTTGTGAGGGCAGACCACAGGAATACAGTAAAACTACAGTTTCTGTTTGGTCACATCATCATCTTAATTATAGACAAGCTCCATCAGCTACATCATTAACCAAAAGGATCAGCAGAGCATTGGACTGTCATCTTTTGCTGAGAGAATTCTCTGAAGGAGTTCACATTTTAACAACAATGTTTAGGAAGGATGAGTAAGGGAGAAGGTGAATGGTGAAGTGGTAATGTCACCATACTAGTAATCCTAATGCTCAGGCTAATAATCTGGGATATGTGTTATGGAATTTAAATTCAAGTTAGCAAATCTGGAATTCATAATTAGATTCAGTAATGATGTCTATACCATCTATTAAAAACCCATCTAGTTCATTAATGTCCTTTAGGGAAGGAAATCCACCCATCCTTTCCTGATCTGGTCAAATGTGACTTCAGATGAATGGAAGTGTGGTTGTCTCTGACCTGCCCTTTGAAATGGATGAGCAAGTCTCTCAGTTCAAGGCAAATTAGGAATGGACAACAAATACTGGTCTTGTGAAGTGTCTCACAATGTTGTAGAAATGGGCGATAACTCCAAGTACAGACGGGCTGTATCATCACAAAGAAGTTCTCAGAATATCTTCACAAGGGGAAAATAGACTTTGCAGGGTCAGTCTTCACCCAGGTGGAATTGGACACTTTTTTAAAAGCAGTTTGAGTTCTGGATGTAGGTTTGCTCACTGAGCTGGAAGGTTCATTTCCAGGTGTTTTGTTACCCTACTAGGTAACATTGTCAGTGGGCCTCCAGGCAAGCCACTGTTGATAATTCCTGCTTTCTATTTATATGTTTGGGTTTCTTTGGGTTGGTGATGTCATTTCTGATGGTGACATAATTTCCTGTAGTGATGTCATTTCCTGTTCTTTTCCTCAGGGGATGATAGATGTGTTTGTTTATAGAGTTCTGGTTGGAATGCCATGCTTCTAGGAATTCTCGTGTGTATCTCTGTTTGGCTTGTTCTAGAATGGATGTGTTGTCCCAGTTGAAGTGGTGTCCTTCCTCATCTGTATGGATACTAATGAAAGAGGATGATGTCGTTTTGTGGCTAGTTGATGTTCATGTAGATGTTACATACAGATAAGGAAGGACACTACTTCGACTGGGACAACACATCCATCCTAGGACAAGCCAAACAGAGACACACACGAGAATTCCTAGAAGCATGGCATTCCAGTCAGAACTCTATCAAAAAACACATCGGGTTAGACCCCATCTACCACCCCCTGAGAAAAAGGACAAGAAATTACATCACCACAGGGAATGACATCACCGACCCAAAGAAATCCTAACATATAAATAGAAAGCAGGAATTATCAATAGTGCTTCACCCGGAGGCCCACTGAAGATGCTACCTAGTACTGTAACGAAATGTCTGGAAATGAACCTTCCAGCTCAGCAAGCAAACCTACATCCAGAATCTCAACGTGAGCTACAAATCTTCTCAAAACTCGCTAATCAGTTTGAGTGTTTACAGTTTGCTGCTATGCAACAATCTAAGGGAATGTGCCATCTCATTTTACTGAGTCTGATGTCATAGATAACAGAAAAAAGGTAATTAATGGCAGAAAAGAAGACTGTACAATCAATTGAATATTTAGTGAGAGACTACGGTTTACTGAGAGACAATCTGCACTGTACTTTCCAGTAAATGGGATCAGATTCTAACAAATGTTTCAGAAACCACAAAGGGCTAGCAAAAAGTTGATAAAATAAAGAAAATATTAATAAACACATCAGGAATATAAAACCAGATGGCAAACATTTTTAAAAGTACATGACAAAGAAGACAACAGCTAAACTAAATTTGGTCAGCAGACACAGGAGAAATTATCATGAGAACTAAGGTAACTGCAGAATTTGGGAATTTTGATTTTAAAATGTGTTTTGGTTTTCAGTGCTGTAAAGGTATGATTTGTTTTTTTTAAGAAAGATCAGAAAATCATTTGTAATAATAAGCTAAAGGCAGTGTTTTCCAGGAAATTGTGTGATTTAAGCTAAGTAACTCAAAAAGATACCTAGTGAGATAATTGCAGCTTATTGTCATCTTGGGTTATCTGACCCACAGAAAAGACAGGTGACTACGGATTATAATCAGTTTACAGTTCAAAAGAAAAAAATATCATATCAGCAGAAGGGCAGCTTAGTTTGTGGTGGTCTCCAGGCTGTCAAAGATGGAAAGAAATCCATTGACCATCAGAGCTGGAAAGAGGTCCAGGTTATTAAAGCTAGAAATAAATCTTAAACTGATCTAACACTTCAAGTGTTTTTCTTAAAGTTCAATTAAGAAATGTCAGTAAGTTTGCCAGTGTCTGTGCAGCTCGGGGAGAAACAGTACTGGAGAGAATATGTGGTGAACATATAGATTTTCAGAAAATAAATTCTTGCAACCTCATCTGTTGAGTAAAAGTTTAAACATTAAGATAGGAATAATTCTTCACTGGGATTGAGTACCTGGAAAGGATGTTGGTCAGAGAAGGGAATCTTTTTCTGTTTAAGATAAGATTTTTCCCAATTGTCATTTATCTATAGCTTTATTCTTCTTTTGTTCAATAACATTATTTTCCCTTGTTAAATGGACATTGGTAGCATTATGTAAATATTCTCAGTGACTGAAAACCATGGTCACCAACTTGAAAAAAAAGTAAATTATGACCTATCAAGCCAAGTTTCACACTGAGACTTCTCCAATTTTACCATCAGCTGGGATCAAAACACATTCAATAATTATTTAGTATTTGCTTTGACAATGGCAAACAAAAAAGATTTATCAGTAACAAAGGATGACCAATGTGCTAGAAAGAGTGAGAACTTATGGTCAATATTATCACAGAAAGTATGAGTGCAATGTAAGGGAGTAAATTTCAACAAATCCCAACAGCCATATGGCTTATGTTCTAAAAGAGATAGCTGTAAAGATAATGATTTTCCTAACTTTTCTGGATTCTGTAACAAGGTAAAAACAAGGACACCAGATGCTGGAAACCAGATTCTAGATCAGAGTGGTGCTGGAAGAGCACAGCAGATCAGGCAGCATCCGAGGAGCAGGAAAACCGACGTTTCGGGCAAAAGCCCTTCATCAGGAATAGAGGCAGAGAGCCTGAAGCATGGAGAGATAAATGAGAGGAGGGTGGGGGTGGGGAGAAAGTGTTTTTACCTAGTTGATTTTAACTCTACTGTGAATCCTCTTGCAAGGATGCCTGCCTCGAAGAAGATTTCCTCCTCTCTCTACAAGAATCTCAGGGAGTCCCTCTCCCTCTGCAACTCCCAGGTCATTTCCTCTCTATGCTACTTTCTCCCCACCCCCACCCTCCTCTCATTTATCTCTCCACCTTCAGGCTCTCTGCCTGTATTCCTGATGAAGGGCTTTTGCCCGAAACGTTGATTTTACTGGTCCTCAGATGCTGCCTGAACTGCTGTGCGTTTCCAGCACGCTAATCTAGATTCTGTAACAGTCCCAGGGAATAGGCAGTCAGTAAATATAACACCACTGTTCAACAAAGAAGAGAGAGTGAAAGAAGGAGACGATGGCTAATTAACTAAACATCATGTGGAAAATGCCGGATTCTCAAATTAGGAAAGTTTAAAAATGCTCTTAGAAAATCATAGCGCTATCAGAAAAAGCTGACATGATCAGAAAAATAGATAAAGGGAAGCCCTTGATGTCGTATATTTGGAGGTTAAAAAGGCATTTAATAAGTAAGTATAATAGACACAAGATAAAAAGAATATATATTAGGTAAACATTCATGGAGTTGTGTAGAATACATTAGATTCAATACGAGATTGTGTATTAGTCTGCTTATTGAATGTAGGGATAAACAAGCGAGAGAGAGACAGAGAGGGAGCGAGAGATCAGGTCAGCAACCAGCTGTGATTACTCAGGAGAGATGGAGAGCAAGAAAGAGAGGGAGAGAGATCAAGAACGAGAGCGAGACCATGGGAGAGAGAGAGAATGCATGCGAGTGAATCAGTAGTCAGCTGGGATAATACAGGAGAGAGGGGGAGGGCATAGGGAGGACAATAACCAGCCAGGATTACAGAGGATAGATGGAGAGAGATGGAGAGATGGAGAGAATAATCAGCTGTGATTACATACGAGAGTGAGCCGGAGAGTCATACAGCATGGAAACAGACCCTTTGGTCCAACCAGTCCACGCTGACCATAATCCCAAGCTAAACTAATCCCACATGCTAGCGCTTGGTCCATATCCGTCCAAACATTCTAATTCATGTACTCATCCAAATATCTTTTATAATGTTGCAACGATACCTGCATCCACCACTTCCTCTGGAAGTTCATTCCACACATGAACCAAACTCTGTAAAAAGATTGCCCTTCATGTCTTAATTAAATCCTTTCCCTCACCTTAAAAATATGCCCCCTCATCTTGAAATCTCCCACCCAAAAATCAAGCCCTCCATTCCCAAAATCTTCCTGGTAAATCATTTATGATCCCTCTCCAGCCTAATAATATTCTTCCAGTAACAGGGCATTCAGAACTGGATACAGTACTCCAGAAGAGACCTCACCAACCTCCTGTAAAGCCTCAATATAACGTTCCAACCCCTACACTCAAAAGGTCTGTACAATAAAGACAAACACCCTAAACACCTTCTTAACCATCCTATCTATATGTGATACAAACTTCAAAAAACATGTACATAATCCTTTGACACTACCCAAGGCCCTAATTCTAATTGTATAAGCCCTGTCCTTGTTTGTTTTTCCAAAATCATATATCTGACATTTATCCAAATTAAACTCCATCTGCCACTCCTCAGCCCATTGACCCAATTGATCAAGATCTCTTTGTAAGCTGAGAGAACCTTCTCTGTTG
This sequence comes from Chiloscyllium plagiosum, assembly GCF_037043375.1. Lineage (NCBI taxonomy): Eukaryota > Metazoa > Chordata > Chondrichthyes > Orectolobiformes > Hemiscylliidae > Chiloscyllium > Chiloscyllium plagiosum. The sequence continues at coordinate 57,671,349 of NW_028270173.1, forward strand.
ACTATTATACTATCAATTTTGGTGTTCTTCTCAAGCTTACTAACCATGTCTTCTATATTCTCATCTAAATCATTTATACAAATCACAAACATCCCTGTGGAACACCAGTGGTCCTCCACCATCACTCTCTGGGTCCTGCCATAAGCCAATTTTGTCTCCAATTGGCAAGCTCATCCTGAATCCCATGTGACCTAACTCTACTAATTAATCTACAATGCAGAACCTTGTCAAAGGCTTTACTAAAATCCAAGTAAACAATTTCTACTGCTCTGACCTCAAGTGTCTTGGTTACTTCCTCAAAAAACTCAAGCAATTTTGAGACACAATTTCCCTCACACAGAACCATGCTGACTATTCCTAAATCCACAATGACACTCCTGGCCTCTCCAAATACCTATAAATGCTATTTTTCAGAATCACTACCAATAACCTATCCACCATTGAAGTCAGACTCACAGGTCTATAGTTCCCACGTTTCTCCTTACATCTCTTCTTAAACAAAAGCACAACATTAGCCACTCTCCAGTCATCTGGCAGCTCACCCTTAGCTGTCAATGATACAAATATTTCTGCAAGGAGCCCTGCAGTTTCCTCACTAACTTTCCACAAAATCCTGGAATACACTAGATCAGATCGCAGAAGTTTATCCACCTTTATATTCTAAGATCATCAGCACTTCCTGGTTTGTAATGGTTTGAACAGTTTCAAAACATCAATATTTACTTCACAGAGTTCTGAAGCTTGCATTTCTTTCCCCAATGTGAAAGCTAATGCGAAATATTAATTTACTATCTCTCCCATCTCCTGAGGTTTAATACAAAGATGACCTCTCTTGCCCTTACTGCACTGAGATTCACAGAGATGTACAGCACAGAAACAAATTCTTCTGTCCAACTTGTCCATGCTGACCAGATATCCTAAGTTAATCAAGTCCCATTTGCCAACATTTGACCCATATCCATCTAATTCCTATTCATATACCCATCCAGATGCCTTTTAAATGTTGTAATTGTACCAGCCTCCACCACTTCCTCTGGCAGCTCATTCCATACCAGTACCACCCTCTGTGTGAAAACGTTGCCCCTTAGGTCCCTTTTAAACCTTTCTCCCCTCAACTTAAACTTATGCCCTCTAGTTTTGGACTCCCCGACGCCAGGGAAAAGACTTTGTGTATTATCCTATCCATGCCCCTCATAATTTTATAAACCTCTACAAGGTCACCCCTCAGCCGCCGACATTCCAGGGACAACAGCCCCAGCCTATTCAGCCTCTCCTTATAGCTCAAATCCTCCTAACCTGGCAATATCCTTGTAAATCTTTACTGAACCCTTTCAAGTTTCATAACATCTTTCCAATAGGAAGGAGACCAGAATTACACGCAATATTCCAACAGTGGCCTAACCAATATCCTGTACAGCCACAATATGACCTCCCAACTCCTGTACTCAATACTCTGACCAATAAAGGAAAGCATACCAAACGCCTTCTTCACAATCCTATCTACCTGCGACTCCATTTTCAAGGAGCTATGAACCTGCACTCCAAGGTCTCTTTGTTCAGCAACACGCCCCAGAACATAACCATTAAGTGTTTAAATCCAGGCCTGATTTGCCTTTCCAAAATGCAGAACATTTATCTGAATTAAACTCCATCTGCCACTTCTCAGCCCATTGGCCCATCTGATCAAGATCCTGTTGTAATCTGAGGTAACCCTCTTTGCTGTCCACTACACCTCCAATTTTGGTGTCATCTGCAAATAAACCTCCCATGTTCACAACCAAACCATTTGTATAAATGACGATCCAGAGGACCCAGCACCGATCCTTGTGGCACTCCACTGGTCACAGGCCTCCAGTCTGAAAAACAACCCTCCACCACCACCCTCTGTCTTCTATCTTTGAGCCAGTTCTGTATCCAAATGGCTAGTTCCCCCTGTATTCCATGAGATCTAACCTTGCTAATCAGTCTCCCAAGGAGAACTTTTTCAAACGCCTTACTGAAGTCCATATAGATCATGTCTACCGCTCTGCCCTCATCAATCCTCTTTGTTACTTCTTCAAAAAGCTCAATCAAGTTTGTGAGACATGATTTCCCATGCACAATCCCATGCTGACTATCCCTAATCAGTCCTTTCCTTTCCAAATACATGTAGATCCTGTCCCTCAGGATTCCCTCCAACAACTTGCCCACCACCGAGGTCAGGCTCACCGGTCTATAGTTCCCTGGCTTGTCTTTACCACCCTTCTTAAACAGTGGCACCATGTTAGCCAACCTCCAGTCTTCCGGCACCTCACCTGTGACTATCGATGATACAAATATCTCAGCAAGAGGTCCAACAATCACTTCTCTAGCTTCCCACAGAGTTCTCGGGTACACCTGATCCATTCCTGGGGATTTATCCACTTTTATGCATTTCAAGACATCCAGCACTTCCTCCTCTGTAATCTGGACATTTTTCAAGATGCCACCATCTATTTCCCTATATTCTATATCTTCTATGTCCTTCTCCATGGTAAACACTGTTGTGAAACACTTGTTTAGTGTCTCCTCCATCTCCTGCAGTTCCACACAAAGGCCACCATGCTGATCTTTGAGGGGCCCTATTCTCGCCCTAGTTACCCTTTTGTACTTAATGTGTTTGTAAAAACTCTTTGGATTCTCCTTAACTCCAACTGCCAAAGTTATCACATACCCCCTTCTTGCCTTTCTGATTTCCCTCTTAAGTATACTCATACTGCCTTTATACTCTCAATCTATCCTGTCTCTACCTGACACATGCTTCCTTCTTTTTCTTAACCAAAACCCTCAATTTCTTTAGTCATGCAGCATTCTCTACACCTACCGGGAATATACTGTCTCTGGACTCCTGTTATCTCTTGTTATCTCATTTCTGAAGGCTTCCCATTTTCCAGCCGTTTCTTTACCTGCGAACATCTACCCTCAATCAGCTTTCAAAACTTCTTGCCTAATACCATCAAAATTAGCATTCCTCCATCTTAGAACTTTAACTTTTTGATCCAGCCTATCCTTTTCCATCACTATTTTAAATCGAATAGAATTATGGTCGCTGGCCCCAAAGTGCTCCCCCACTGACACCTCCGTCACCTGCCCTGCCTTATTTCCCAAGAGTAGGTCAAGTTTTGCACCTTCTCGGAAAATTGTCTTGTACAAAATTTCTTAACAAATTCCTCTCCATCTAAACCTTTAACACAATGGCAGTCCCAGTCTATGTTTTGGAAAGTTAAAATCCATGACCATAATCACCCTATTATTCTTACAGATAGCTGAGATCTCCTTACAAGTTTGTTTCTCAATTTCACTCTGCCTATTGGGGGGTCTATAATACAATCCCAATAAGGTGATCATCCCTTTCTTATTTCTCAGTTCCACCCAGATAACTTTCCTGGATGTATTTCCGAGAATATCCTCCCTTAGCACAGCTGTAATGCTATCCCTTATCAAAAATGCCACTCCCTCTCCTCTCTTGCCTCCCTTTCTATCCTCCCTGTCGCATTTGTATCCTGGAACATTAAGCTGCCAGTCCTGCCCATCCCTGAGCCATGTTTCTGTAATGGCTATGATATCCCAGCCCCATGTTCCTAACCATGCCCTGAGTTCATCTGCCTTCCCTGTTACACCCCTTGCATTGAAATAAATGCAATTTAATTTATTAGTCCTACCTTGTCCCTGACTGCCCTGACTGTTTGACTCACTTCTGTTCTCAACTGTACCTGTCTCAGATTGATCTCTTTCCTCACTATCTCCCTGGGTCCCACCCCCACCTTACTCATTTAAATTCTCCTGAGTAGCTCTAGCAAATCTCTCTGCCAGTATATTAGTCCCCTCCAACTCTTGTGTAATCTATCCTTCTCGTACAGGTCACTTCTATCACAAAACAGCTTCCAATGATCAAAAATGTGAATCCTTCTCCCATACACCAGCTCCTCAACCATGCATTCATCTAACCTCCTATTTCTACCCTCACTCGCTCATAGCACTGGGAGTAATCCAGATATTACTACCTCAAGTACCTCCTTTTTAAATTTCTGCCTAACTCTCTGTAATCTCCCTTCAGAATCTCATTCGTTTCCCTTCCTATGTCCTTCGTTCCAATGTGTACAATGACCTCCTGCTGGCCCCTCTCCCCCGTGAGATCATTCTGCACCCTCTCTGAGACATCCTTGATCCTGGCATCAGGGAGACGATTCACCATTCTGATTTTTCGCTGGTGGCCACAGAAATGTCTGTCTGTGCCTCTATCAGAAATTACTTAGAAAGTACTGCTGTACTTAGGGAGAATATTCCTGGGAATATGTCCAGGAAAGTTTTTGGGTGGAACTGAAAAGAAGAAAGGGATAATTACCTTATTGGGACTGTCATATAGACACCTCAATAGTCAGTGGTAAATTGAGAAACAGATTTATAAGGAGATTTCAGTTATCTGTATAAGAAAGACAGTCAGCCCTACCTCAGCTCAGGGCCATACTCTCTCAGAAATGCAAAGGACCTCTGCTGTTTTACATCCTCAGAAGAATTCACATGCTCAACAAATGCTTTTTCTACACCATATTGGACATCAAAAACTGTAAACACAACAAACGTTTGTGTACCCACCTCAATAATCAGGATTCCTCGACCATTCAAGAAGCTTCCCCAAGTCTCCAGAACTCCTCGGCCGCCATCAACCACGAGGCCATGCCAGCCATCATCACCACGGCGAACAATGACATCAATTCCATTCCTGCCACCCGACAGCCCATAGCCATGGCTGACCATGTCACCTCTGCGACTGCCAGCCAGACAACCGCTATGAGATCCGCTGCTGCTGAAACCAACGTGAGGCCTAACTGGAACAGCATTTCCGCCCCCTTTGTTGCTGATGTTGCAGTCACTTCTGCCCCCACCAACATCACTGACGCCACGTGTTCCACAATTTCTGCCCCAGTAGCTGCCGCCATCGCAAACACTCCCACCCCCACCTGAACACTGCTGACTCACCTCCCCATAGATTTTAGTCACTACCTCCACCTCCCCCAATGCTCCGTGTGAGTGTCACTTCTGTAAATGACGTCACCCCCCTGACCCCCACTACCACTCCCATTCCCAGCTCTATCCCAGATCCCAGCTCCCAGCCCTGCTGAATTTTCCCTCCAGACCTCCCCCTCACTGACAACAAACGATCAGTCCTCAGCAAAGGACTCACATTCATCCCCCTCTGTCCACGCATCAATGAATTTAATACACGCCGTGACATCGAACAATTCTTCCATTGCCTCCGCCTCCGAGCTTACTTTCACAATCAGGACTCCCGCCCACCTTCCGAGGACCCCTTTGTCCACCTCCAACACACTGCATCCACCTGGACACCCCGCGCTGGCCTATTACCTGCCCTCGACCTCTTCATTTCCAACTGCCGCCGGGACATTAACCGCCTCAACCTGTCTACCCCCCTCCCCCACTCCAACCTCTCACCCTCACAACGCACAGCCCTCCAATCCCTCTGCTCCAATCCCAACCTCACCATCAAACCAGCAGATAAAGGGGATGCAGTGGTAGTCTGGCGCACTGACCTCTACACCGCTGAAGCCAAACGCCAACTCGAAGACACCTCTTCCTACTGCCCCCTCGACCATGACCCCACCCCCCTTTACCAAACTATCATCTCCCAGACCATACAGAACTCATCAGCTCAGGAGATCTCCCACCCACAGCTTCCAACCTCATAGTCCGGGAGCCCCGCACTGTCCGGTTCTACCTCTTTCCCAAGATCCACAAGCCTGACCACCCTGGCTGACCCATTGTCTCAGCCTGCTCTTGTCCCACAGAACTCATCCCCACCCACCTCAGTTCTGTCCTATTCCCCCGGTCCAGGGAACTCACCCCATACCTTCAGGACACCACTCATGCCCTCCACCTCCTCCAAGACTTCCATTTCCCTGGCCCTGAATGCCTCATCTTCACCATGGATATCCAATCCCTCTACACTTCTATTCGCCATGGCCAGGGCCTCCAAGCCCTTTGTTTCTTTCTCTCCCGACGTCCCCAACAGTACCCTTCCACCGACACTCTCATTCGTTTGGCTGAACTGGTCCTCACCCTTAACAATTTCTCCTTTGAATCCTCCACTTCCTCCAGATGAAAGGGTAGCCATGGGCACACGTATGGGCCCCAGCTATGCCTGTCTCTTTGTTGGCTATGTGTCTATCTTCCGCAGTTACACTGGCACCACTCCCCACCTTTTCCTCCTCTACATTGAAGATTGCATCAATGCCATCTCATGCTCCCGCGAGGAGGTTGAGCAATTCATCAACTTCACCAACACATTCCACCCTGACCTCAAATTCACCTGGACCATCTGAGATATCTCCCTCCCCTTCCTGGACCTCTCCATCCAATGGTGACCAACTCAACACTGACATTTTCTACAAACCCACCGACTCCCACAGCTACCTGGATTACACCTCCTCCCACCCTGTCTTCTGTAAAAATGCTATCCCTTATTCCCAATTCCTCCGCCTCCACCGCATCGATTCCCAGGAGGACCAATTCCACTCCAGGACATCCCAGATGGCCTCCTTCTTCAAAGACCATAATTTCCCCTTCCACGTGGTCAACAATGTCCTCCAGCACATCTCCTCCACTTCCTGCACCTCTGCCCTCGAACCCCACCCCAAAGCTGATGAACTGTTCAACTCCTCGCGGGAGCATGAGGTGGCGCCGATGCAGTCATTGATGTAGTGGAGGAAAAGGTTAGGAGTGGTGCCAGTGTAACTGTGGAAGAGAGACTGTTCCATGTTGCCGACAAAGAGATAGGCATAGCTGGGGCCGATGCGGGTACCCATGGCTACCCCTTTGGTTTGGAGGAAGTTGGAGGATTGGAAGGAGAAGTTGTTGAGGGTGAAGACCAGTTCAGTCAAACGAATGAGAGTGTCGGTGGCAGGGTACTGGTTGGGACAGTGTGAGAGGAATAAACAAAGGGCTTGGAGGCCTTCGTGATGGCGGATAGATGTGTACAGGGACTGGATGTCCATGGTGAAGATAAGGCCAAGGGGGCTGGGGAAACGAAAATCTTGGAGGAGGTGAAGATGTGGGTGGTATCATGAACGTGTGGGGGGGGGGAGTTCTTGGACTAAGGGAGACAGGATGGTGTCAAGAGATGAATTCAGTGGGACAGGAGCAGGCCGAGACAATGGGTCGAGCCGGGGCAGTCAGGTTTGTGTATCTTTGGTAGGAGGTAGAATCAGGCAGTGTGGGGTTCACAGACAATGAAGTTGGAGGCTGTGGATGGGATTACTGCCCTCTTGACCTGTCCATAGTCTTTCCCATCTATCCACTCCACCCTCCTCTCCGACCTATCACATTCTCCCTCACCTTCATCTACTTATCACATTCCCAGCTATCTTCCCCCCAGCCCCACCCCCCTCCTATTTATCTCCTCAGCACCTTAAGCCATGAGCCTTATTCCTGAAGAAGGGCTTTTGCCTGAAACTTCGATTCTCCTGCTCTTCTCATGCTGCCTGACCTGATGTGTTTTTCCAGCACCACACTCTCGACTCTGATCTCCAGCACCTGCAGTCCTCACTTTCTCCTACTCTCATCACCTTGTCTATTCCCCTTTCAGTCTGATTTAGATTATAATTCATTCCTGGGTACTAATTGTAGGACTAAAGCAGAAACTCATCATTAGCTATCAGTCTTTTGGTTAAGGTAAAAGTCACACAGAACCAATTTATAATCCAACAGGTTTATTTGGAAGCACTAGCTTTCGGAGTTCTGCTCCTTCATCAGGTTCCTAGTGGAGAAGGATCATAAGACACAGAATTTATAGCATAAGATCATAGTGTCATACAACTGATGTGATATATTGAACAAACCTAAATTGCTGTTAAGTCTTTCATCTTTTAGAATGGGTTGCAGGTTTCAATTCATTAATGTGTAAATTTGAGAACTTCTTTCAGGTCACATTCTCGAGATAACTTAAGGTTTTATGAAAAAAGTGACATCTCAACTCAGACAGTGCATTAAAGGTGTGAGGTTAGAGGTTGTATGTATTCCTGTCTTGAGTCAGACTGGTTCTATTTCCAAAGTAGGAATTCTGAAGCAGGCACGGAGGAAATCATCAGACAAATTGCAACCCATTCTAAAAGATGAAAGACTTAACAGCAATTTAGGTTTGTTCAATATATCACATCAGTTGTATGACACTATGATCTTTTGCTATAAATTCTGTATCCTATGATCCTGCTCCACTAGCTACCTGATGAAGGAGCAGCACTACAAAAGCTAGTGCTTCCAAATAAACCTGTTGGATTATAACCTGGTGTTGTTTTTAACTCTGTCCGCCCCAATCCAACACGAGCACCTCCAAATCAAGTCTCTTGATTGATATTGAAACCTGAAGCCATTTGTCTTTCAGGAGATGCTACTGGTTAACCAATCTATTGTCCTTGGTATCCCCACTTGAACCCTTCTCACAGCAACAGCCCTTTTAACAAAGTAGCAGTTAATTCTAAAGTTGACTAATGACTGGTGATCATGGTAACGGGAAATGGAGTACTATCCAGCTAAATATCAGTACATTCATAAGTGGATTCATAGTCATTGATGCTTGATTTTCCAAAATTGTTTACTGTGCACAAAAGTGAATTTGTTCAAACAGTGCCTGATCATCAAATTGACCATGCCCCCCCCCCTCCCCCTTGCAACATGTTTGCTCTGATTGCATCTACTTCGCAAAGAGTTTATTTCATAGCACCCAGAATTTCAGGCAAACTAATACCTACAGTATTATTAATTCATTTGTAATAAGCTATAGTTGAAGTGCTTGACAGTCACTGAAGCCTCATTCAGTTCTGTTTCACATACTGCTCCACTGCATGCTGGGGAATGTAAACCAATCAAAGATACTTTACAAACTTAAAAGACCCAGTACAACCCATGGACAAAACCAACGTCATCTACAAAATTCCATGCAAGAACTGCCACAAACACTATGTAGGACAAACAGGAAGAAAGTTAGCCACCAGGATACACGAACACCAGCTAGCCACAAAAAGACATGACACTCTCTCCCTCGTAGCCCTACACACGGACGAAAAAAACCACCATGTCGACTGGGACAACACATTTATTCTGGGACGCTAAGCAAAAACATGTCAGAGAATTCCTAGAGGCCTGGCACTCCAACCACAATGCCATAAACAAACACAGATCTAGATACCATCTATCAACCCCTCAGAAAACGAACAGGAAATGACATCACCACAAACCCCAGGAACCCCATCCAGGAGAAAGATATAAATAGAAAGCAGGAGACAACAGCTTTGCTTCACTTGGAGGTCGCCACTGATGATGTTACCTAGACAGGTAATGAAATGTCTGGATATCAAACCTAGAGCTCAGCGAGCAAACCTACACTCTATACTTTAATATCTAAATGACTGAGCAGCAGGTCAGAGACATAGCAGCTGAGTTTTATGCTGCAATCCACAAATGGAGCCTTCATGTACAGAGAAGTGTAGGAATGTAGAAGCTACATTTGTGGGAAAAATCTACAGCTTATAAAGAACAGATGTGGGACAGGGAAGGGAGTGTAGCAATCAATGGCATTTTAAAATAGGACCTAACCTTTGGTTAGATCTGATACTGTTTAGAATGATTTTCATCAGAAGGGCAGTGCCCATCACGTCCTCCCTGCCTCTCCAATGGAGAATTTCACAGTGCTGTTTTCCTGTCTTCTGTACATAAGCCTGCACATTGTTCCTTTTCAAACAACAGTCTAACTCTCTTTTGAGTGTCTTGATTGAACATGCCTCCACTCTCAGCCAGTGCATTTCAAACCACTCACTGCATGAAAAGCTTTTTCTCATGTCACGTTTATTTCTCTTGCCAATTAATTTAAATCTGTTTACACTTGTTCTGAATCCTGAGCATGGTTTCTCTTTACTTAACTTGGTGTAGACCTCACAGCTAGTGTGCTTCTAATTAAACCTGTTGGACTATAACCTGGTGTTGTGCGATTTTTAACTTTGTACACCCCAGTCCAACACCGGCATCTCCAAATCATAACTACCATCGACTCCATTTCTTTGAATGCCTTAACATCCTTCCTATCTCCTTATTCTTGCACTTTATGCCCTATGAATAAATATTGTGCACTTTATTAAACGCATCTTCAATGACCTATTGACAGTATACCCAGGTCTCTCTGCTCCTCCTTTTGAATTGTACCCCTGATTCTTTTTGGCTCCCTATTCACTGCCTAAAGAAGACATTTCGCTACTTTGAACTTCATCTGCTGCCTGTCCACTCATTCTACCAACCAGTCTGACCTTCTACACTATCTTTCTCACAGTTCACAATGCTTCCAAGTAAATATCATCTGCAAATTTTGAAATTGTGCCCTGTACCCCAAGATCATAAAAACATTGTGGCAGCACCCATGGTTTAAGCACTGGCACTTGCTTGGCTATATCATCTTTCCAGAAGGGATCACAGAGATGTCCACATCACCTGATCTATGACAAGTTCTAAGCACTGTTGGACCATTGCCACCTTATTCAATCAATCATTCCCATCATACTGGCTGCTAAATAGCAGAGACAGCAGAAGCAATGCTGCAAGAAAATTAACATCAAAGCCCTCAAAGATTCCATCAAGATAGCCCTCTCAGTCACCACCTCACAGCCTAGCCCTCATCCCCCAGCAACCAGGAACTACACTGTACCCAGAGTGAATTGCTGGTTCCAATGTCTACAGTAGCAAGCATTCGTATTTGACCACTCTACCAGGAAACATTGAGATTGGTTTAGTGAAAATGACCAAGAGGCACAGGACCTATTCAAGCATAAATGTAAACCTCTTGCAGACTCATTATTTCACCACATCCCAGATGGCCTCCTACTTCAAATTTCCCCTCTGCAATTTCTCCTCCCGTGTGATTAACAATGCCCTCCAGCACATTTCCTCCACTTCCCGCACCTCTGCCCTTGAACCCCGCCCCTCTAATTGCAACAAGGATAGAGCCCCCCTGGTCCTCACCTTCCACCGCACCAACCTCCGGATACACTGCATCATCCTCCACCAATTCCATCACCTACAACAGACTCTACCATCAGGGATATATTTTCCTCCCCACCCCTATCAGTGCAGAAACCATTTCTTCTGTGACTCCTTCGTTAGGTCCACACCCCTCACCAAACCCCCCTCCCCTCACAGTACCTTCCCTTTCCACCGCAAGAGGTGTAAAACCTTCAAAGTTTGTGAGAAGATTTGTAGCTCGGGTGCTCGTTGTTGTGGTTCTGTTCGCCGAGCTGGGAACTTGTGTTGCAGACGTTTCATCCCCTGTCTAGGTGACATCCTCAGTGCTTGGGAGCCTCCTGTGAAGCGCTTCTGTGATCTTTTCTCCGGCATTTATAGTGGTTTGTCTCTGCCGCTTCCGGTTGTCAGTTCCAGCTGTCCGCTGCAGTGGCCGGTATATTGGGACCAGGTCGATGTGCTTATTGATTGGATCCGTGGATGAGTGCCATGCCTCTAGGAATTCCCTGGCTGTTCTCTGTTTGGCTTGTCCTATAATAGTAGTGTTGTCCTAGTCAAACTCATGTTGCTTGTCATCTGAGTGTGTGGCTACTAATGATAGCTGGTCGTGTCATTTCGTGGCTAGTTGGTGTTCATGGATACGGATTGTTAGCTGTCTTCCTGTTTGTCCTATGTAATGTTTTGTGCAGTCCTTACATGGGATTTTGTACACTACGTTGGTTTTGCTCATGCTGGGTATCGGGTCCTTTGTCCTGGTGAGTTGTTGTCTGAGAGTGGCTGTTGGTTTGTGTGCTGTTATGAGTCCTAGTGGTCGTAGTAGTCTGGCTGTCAGTTCAGAAATGTTCTTGATGTATGGTAGTGTGGCTAGTCCTTTGGACTAGAACTAGCCACACTACCATACATCAAAAACATTTCTGAACTGACAGCCAGATTACTGCGACCACTAGGACTCATAACAGCACACAAACCAACAGCCACTCTCAGACAACAACTCACCAGGACAAAGGACCCGATACCCAGCATGAGCAAAACCAACGTAGTGTACAAAATCCCATGTAAGGACTGCACAAAACACTACATAGGACAAACAGGAAGACAGCTAACAATCCGTATCCATGAACACCAACTAGCCATGAAATGACACGACCAGCTATCCTTAGTAGCCACACACTCAGATGACAAGCAACATGAGTTTGACTAGGACAACACTACTATTATAGGACAAGCCAAACAGAGAACAGCCAGGGAATTCCTAGAGGCATGGCACTCATCCACAGATTCAATCAATAAGCACATCGACCTGGTCCCAATATACCGGCCACTGCAGCGGACAGCTGGAACTGACAACCGGAAGCGGCAGAGACAAACCACTATAAATGCCGGAGGAAACACCACTGAAGCGCTTCACAGGAGGCTCCCAAGCGCTGAGGATGTCACCTAGACAGGGGACGAAACGTCTGCAACACAAATTCCCTCGGCGAACAGAACCACAACAGGTGTAAAACCTGCACCCACACCTCCCCTCTCACCTCCACCCAAGGCCCCAAAGGATCCTTACACATCCAAACAGCTCATCTACTGGGTTCGTTGCTGTCGATGTGGTCTCCTCTACAGTGGGGAGACAGGACGCCAACTTGCAGGATGTTTCAGAGAACATCTCTGGGACACATGCACCAACCAACCCCTCTGACCCATGGCCAAACACTTTAAGTCCCCCCTCACTCCACCAATTACATGCAAGTCCTGGGCCTCCTCCACTGCCAAGCCCTAATCACCTGACACCAGGAGGAAGAACGCTTCATCTTCCGCTTTGGACCCTGCAACCACATTCCTCATTTCCCCTCCCCCCACATTATCCCAGATCCAACCCTCTAACTCAGCACCACCTTCATGACCTGTCATATCTGTCCATCTTCCTTTCCACCTATCCGCTCCACCCTCCTCTCTGACCTATTACCATCATCCCGTACCTCCATCTACCTATCACATTCCCATCTACCTTCCCCCCAGCCCTACCCCCCTCCCATTTATCTCTCAGCTCCCTTGAACCACCACCACCACCCCTTACCCACCTCCCCCAATACCCACACCCCTCCCCTTCCCCACCCTTTCTTGATGAAGGGCTTATGCCTGAAACATCGACTCCCCTGCACCTCTGATGCTGCCTGACTGGCTGTGCTTTTCCAGCACCACACTTTTAGACCCTTCACTACACTTCAAGAAAAAAGCAGCAAAAAAGGACTGTTATTTTGGAAATATAAACAGGGAGAATTAAAGAACTGTTTTGCAGAGAATGCACTTTTTCTTAACTATTACTTTGCTATTTATTTTTAAACAACCGGAAGCAAAAGTAGAACTGTAGAAATTGTTCACTTGTTGGTTACACATGGTCATGTAACTTTTGAAGGAGTTGAATTTGATATTTTGTGAGACATGCTCACACCAAGTATTTTGAGTGAAAAAACTGTCCATTAACACTTTCAGATTAGCTTTAAGTTGCAGATGGTCACAGACTCGAGGGTCAATTGTACTCAGAAAGCATGCAAACCAAAACAGGTCCCTTTCTTTCTCCCTCTGTGAGTGGATGAAACCCAATACTCAAAGCCTCAGGAAAGACAAATTTCTACCTCAAATCAAAACCTGCATTCAACTAACCAGCTCCTAAATCAGAAATTCTCTGCTGTCAACAACAATTTGCTATTACCTCTAAATAGTGAAATAAGTATGAGGAAGTTACCTCATTCCATTCTTAAGGTGGGGATTTTTGATCCATGGAATTTGTTTCCTTTTGCTTATGTTTCCCACCCCGATACTTTTGCAAAGCTTTGTCTTATCTACGCTGTGCATGAGTACTAGGATTTAAAGGGGGTCTGGTTTAAATTTACTAATTAATCAGTAAGAATCCAATTTCCAATATGTTAAAGGATAATTTTATTTATAATAAATAAGATTATTCTCTTGCGTTTTGAGGAAACCTGATATGAGCTTCTTTTATCTTAGGTAATGGCCGAAGGAATGTAGAGTTGAGGTTGCAAACGGTTCAGCCATGAAATGTTTTAATGGCGTAGCATACTCGAGGGGGAAATTACCTACTCCTCATCCTAATTAGTATGTTCACAGGTCTTCCTTATCATTCACCACAACACTGTCGGCTGAAATTTACTAGAAATCAGCTCAAAGTGTCAATATTGGCAAGTTTCATAGAGGGTTTCTCTTTGTGAGACCTAGAGAGTTTTCTCATGCTATTCTTCCCAAACTCATCTTATTACATATAAAATACACTCCTATGGCATTGTATTTTCACGTTCACCACAGGCAGAAGGACTAGCTACTTATGGGATCTTCTGGAGTTCCCGGGCCTTGCTATTTCTAAAGTGAAGTCCTGAACCCAGTAAAACCCTGACAGCTTTCTGCAGCCCTTCACAGTTCCCATCAATTGCTCCAGATGTGTACTACACAGGTAATTGGGGTATCCTGTTTTGCCAACAGGGACATGGACATCCTAGTGGACGGAGGCTAAGTGGCAGTCATTGTCCATGAATTGTGTCCTGAGATGTTGATTTCTAAATATGTTCCAGAGAGACAACTGGTGAGCTAGAATCACCAGATTAGCAGCCTGACTTTCATGTCAGGAATTGTCACCATTTAGTTTCTGTCTGGCAGACGGGAAACTGCATATTAATGGAGCTGATTAAATAATGATAAGATTTTAATGCATGTTAACACAGGCAAACAGACCTCTCCCTATTTACTGGGGAGAATCTCAACTTGTTATTCAACACTTGGTTGGAAAATATGACAATTTGCTCGAGACATAGGGAACATCTTCAGTTTGTTTGCATTCTTTCATGAGATTTGGGTGTCACTGGCTGGACCAGCATTTATTGCCTGTCCCTAGTTGCCCCTTGAGAAGGTAGGGGTGAGACACCTTCCTGAACTAATGCAGTCCATGTGCTATAAGTAGACCCACAATTAATTCAGTCCTGTGTGTGAGATTGGTCCATGCCAGGAGCTTCAAAAGGCCTAATAGTTAAGGAGCAGTCTGCTTTACACAATGTCCCATTCTCTTTCTATTAATTTACTTGAAGATGATATTGGCTGTAACATTCAGCCTTGTAATACTTTTGTTTTGTTGTTTAATAATTTTGTTGCCATAGTGTCTGGTTATGGTCAGAATGGTCGCTCCTGACTACTTATGGTGCAGGTTGTGTGAATCATTAGGCAGAATCTTACCAGGCACTGAATAACATGGGCACAGGCAGAAAATTGGGAAAATAATATGAGTCCAACATTGAACATACAGTGGCTACAAGAGCAGGTCAGAGACTAGGAATACTGTGGCAAGTAATTCGCTTCCTGAATCTCGCAAAGCCTGTCCACCATCTACAAGGCACAAGTAAGGAGTGTGATGGAATACTCCCCACTTGCCTGGATGGATGCAGCTCCAAAAACATTCAAGAAATTTGACACCGTCCAGGACAAAGCACCCTGTTTGATTGGCACCACATCTACAAACATCCACTCCCTCCATCACCGGCGCTCAGTAGCAGCAGTGTGTACTATCTACAAGATGTACCATAGAAATTCACCAAAGATCATTAGACAGTACCTTCCAAACCCACAACCAGTTCCATCTAGAAGGATAAGGGCAGCTCATGGGAACACCATCTCCTTCAGGTTTCCCTCCAAGCCACTTACCATCCTGACTTGGAAACATATTGCCATTCCTTCATTGTTGCTGGGTTAAAATCCTGGAATTCCCTCCCAAACGGCATTGTAGGTGAACATACAACACATGAAGTCCAGTTGCTCAAGAAGGCAACTAACCATCACATTCTCAATGGCAATGTGGGACCTCAATAAATGCTGGCCCAGCCAGTGATGCTCACATCCTACGAGTCTTGTTGTTCAGGACTCGTACTCAGAGACTCACTGGATTGGTGAGGTTAAAAATCACACAACGCCAGGTTTTAATCCATCATATTTATTTGGAAGTTAAACTTAAACAAATTTAGATTTGATATATCAATTCAGCTGCTTGATACTGTAGTTATTTTGCTATAAATTCTGTGTCTTCTGGTCCTACTTCACAACCACCTGATGAAGGACCAGTGCTCCAAAACCTCGTGCTTCAAATAAACCTGTTGGACTATAACTGGTGTTGTGTGATTTTTAACTTTGTCCACCTCAATCCACATCATGGATTGGTAAGAGAATGCAAAATTACTCCTGCAGGGGGAGACATTGTAAAGGCACTCTGTTTCACAAACTGAAGTTCAATTTCAACATTCTGTGTGAATTTGGATTCAACATTTGACCCAGTAACAGCCAGATTGTATTTGAATTAGTTTATAGAGTAAGCTGGACTCCACATACGACAATCCTGGGCAATTCGGAATGTTGCTCAGGAGAATTATCATTTCTTCATGATGTGGAAAATGGATCAGCTTCCCAGTCAAAAATTGTATGAACATTCTTGCTGTTGAGTTGATGCCACAGTGTCCAAGTCTCTGCTCAGCATTCACTGGGATACAAAGTGGACTTCATCTGTGTAAAACAACCAATAGTGTATTTCATCACTCGCTTACTGAATCAATCAGCTCAATGGAAAAGGGGACGTGAAATTATGTAAAAGCAACTACAAATTTGGTAACATCCATTCTGCACACCTCCAGCGGCAGATTTCTATATTTTATTTGCTACCCCGAATCTGATAGCTGATCAGACTTCCAACGAAGACAGTCAATGTGATACATCCACTCATATTTAATTCATTCTGATGCTTCAAGCCCACCTCTGATATAGGCAATGCTGGGGGGAAAACTCCGGTCTTGTAATTTTTCAGCCAGTTGCTGGATGATTAATTGCTTTGGGAACATGATGGGACACTGGGAATGTGATCGCTTTAGACCATGTGTGTAATAGGTTCAAAAGGTGAAGCAATGCTGGCAGTAAACATATACACATCATCATAAACATATACACATCATCAAGAGTTTGTCAGGATCAAGTATATTTATGCTTGTCACAAGGCAAAGAAGAAGAGATTGGGAAGAAGTAATGACAGCAACTGACCATCGATTAAAAGGAGCAAAGTCCCCAAACTCAAACCTGAAATATTTTCAACCCTTGCGATTTTGTGATTTTGACTGACTGATGCGTCTGTCCCACCTTATATTAACCTTGCACCCTCCGTTAGAAACATCTTCAGCAAAGGGGAAAGGAGAAAAAGCAACAAAGAGGGGAGAGTTCTGAATATTTGCTGAAATTTTCTATCATTTCTATAATTTTCTGTTTTCCTCACCCTGTAAAGACTGTTCATTTAATGGATAGATGTGGGGTCTCACCTGAGAATTTGGAACAGACATGGAGGAAATTAGCAGATACTGAAGACAGTAACATTATTACCATAACCTATTAGTTCAATACAAGTAAACAGATATCTCTTCACATCCAAAGATCTCTACACAAAATATCTTCATCTCACTGCTATTTATTCTCGAATAAAGCTCAGGGCTCAGAGCAAGTCAGAACAGGCTTGGATTTCACCTGGAAACAGCTGATGGAGGAGATCTCTATTTGTGATTGGCTTATTAATGCTAAACCACACGTCAATTACACAAATATACTTCACTACAGTGAGTGAGATAGAAACTAACTTGAGAGAGAGAAAAACACAGCAATCCAGGAGGAGCTGGCACCGAGTGTACACTGTCGCCTCTCACAGAATCAAGAAACTCAGAATGGAAGCAAGGAATTACTTTTCTGTGTTGGTGCTGGTTTTGATTCATGGAGCCTGGG
The DNA here is from genome assembly GCF_037043375.1 of Chiloscyllium plagiosum. Classification (NCBI taxonomy): domain Eukaryota; kingdom Metazoa; phylum Chordata; class Chondrichthyes; order Orectolobiformes; family Hemiscylliidae; genus Chiloscyllium; species Chiloscyllium plagiosum. The sequence goes on from NW_028270173.1 coordinate 57,689,187, forward strand.
CTGGAAAATGTGAGTTTTAAAACGACAAGTTATAAATATATTATAAATATCAACACATGTTCTCTGATTACTGGGAGTGCAGCCTGTGGGTTTTTTTTATATCAATAACCCTGACCTCACTGGGTACAGTGTGGTGTTAGTGATGTTCTTTTCAACCTGAGTTGGTACATTATAGCAAGTGTTGCGTCCCGCCCAATTCCATTTAAAGCATGGAATGTCACAGTAATACGATTTTTGTTTCCTCAGAATCTTTTTCTTTAAAATTGTCCTGGATTTTCCAGTCGTGTGAAACCTTGAAAGGTGTTACTCTGGAGTTTGTGCTCGCCAACAAAAGCACAGAGTCCCTGAGTCCTTGCGCCGTCTGTATTTAAAGATCTTATTCAGGACGCAAGCTGTAGCATTTAGGATCAGGGCGAGCAATCAGCTGTTGAATGTTCTCTGAAATACACAGTCTACACCTGGATATGTGAAATATTTAATCCAATGTAAAATTATACACATACACAGAAGAAGAAATGTGGTATCAAAGGGATAAGCAAGATTGAAAGAAAAAATAACATGGATTTTTGAAAAATCTCCGACTTTAATTAAAATCTGAAGGAATGGGACTCTGTGCTTCGAGAAGTTGATTTTCAGTTCCAAAATGTTTATTTGGTTGCGATTAAGATTTTTGACCCATTTAAGGAATCCTTTGTGGAGAAGTACTGTAACTTCATACCCTTCATTTGTTTTAATTAATTCCGAGACTGTGAGGAGCAGCGCAAAGCAGAGCCTTCAAATCAGCCCTTTCTGAATCCAGCACTTTATTGCACTTGTGTTGACATGTGTAGTGGTGTCTGATGTCCTCCTTGACCAAGCTGAGCTCTGACACTGTCACATACAGACCTGGAAAATTCGGGTCAATTCAATAAAGCTCAATTTCCAGTCACTGATTAAAGTGAACTGATAGTTCAACAGTTTCGAGAAGAGGCCAATTAGAGTATTGACAGTAAGCCTGTGGTAGTAGTTGAAGATGATTGATTGGAAGGTTGTATTTTGGGGAGATAGGAAATTAAAAGCAAAGAGCAGGCTCGGGCTAAACTGGAGGCCTGTCGTTCAGAAAAGCATTCATTCGGAAATCACAGAGACAGTATAGTGAGATATGATATACTGCTTGATTTTAGTGTTTGTACAATTTGGAGTAATAATTTATTGTCAAGATAATAAAAATTCGCACAATATAAAATGAACTTGCTCGGCTGGCCTCCCTTCACTGAGAGGTCATGTTTCTGTACCTAATTCTGAGTCATTTCTCTTGTATTTCATCCTTCTCAGTCTTTTGCTGCCTAACTGACAAAGCTGTGCCCTAATTTATATTTCTCTGACTTTACACATCTGTATTCTAACCTCTATCTTATATTTGCTATTCACAGCCAAAAATGATTCAAGGAATGTGAAGCATTTTTCCAATTGCTATAAAATGCTTGCAAATAGTTTGCCATGTACAGTCTATGAGAGGAGTACAATTGTTGGCCATTAAACATCTTATTTAGCGAGAATTGCAGAACCATCATCTTAATCTTGGATATTGTACAGTCTGTTTAAAAAAGAGAAATTTTTCCCAATAGTTTCCATGAGAAAATGGTCAAAAATGACAGTTACAGAAGTAATATGACCCCAAATTATGGTATTTGACTGTCAAATTAAGTTGTATGATGTTACCAGTACTAAGATAAGAAGTTGAATAGTCAAAGACTTATGTCCTAAGACTGTCAACCTCTTAACCTGAATTTTCTTCACACAGTACCAAAGTGTTTGAATTATTAATCAGCAATACTCTGGTGGTAGCTTATCATTATTAATACCTCAATCTTCACTACAAAGTCCTCCTTCATTCAACAAGCCTTTTAATAGTTGACCAACCACGTATAGAAATAACAGATAATGGCTGGGATTTTACATTTTGGACTTGTAAAATTTATACGTTTGTGGGATATTATCCAAAACTCATTGTGTATTATCCAATGCCTTTCTCTAACTGAAGACAACATTGTGCAGTACGTAGTACTCCTCCCTCTGAGCCAGAGGTTCCATGCCATGATATACGTGTCCATAACATAGTCGAGCGTGTGTTGCTGGAAAAGCACAGCCAGTCAGGCAGCATCCAAGGAGCAGGAGAGTCAACGTTTCGAACATAAGCCCTTCATCAGGAATGCTGCCTTGGATGCTGCCTGACCTGATGGGCTTTTCCAGCACTACATCCTCAACTCTGATCTCCAGCATCTGCAGTCCTTACTTTCTCCTCCGTGTCCGTAACTTACCCAAACAAATTAATTATCAACTTGCAAACACTTGGTGTTAAATCTGAGAGCCATCCACCAAAATTATGCAAGCCTTACTTCTATAAAGATTTTCATTTCTAAATTATACAAGTTTTGACGATGGGAAAAAAAGCTAGTTCACTTCCTATTGGTGGTGGAAGTATCAGTTCCCTTTCTCATTGGCTGGGAAGGTGTTTGCTTAAAGAGGCTGAGCTAATTGCAAGGGCTTATGGGGCAGAAAAATTTAAGATCCTAGATCCCGTTCCAATGACCAGGTGAGGAGGGTGAATGAATTCCTCCCTTGTCAAGCTGCTCAGTTAGCAACAACAAATGTTTAAAATTCTTTTTTTCCAAGTATAAGGCCGTATGTCTCTTTACAATTAAAATGTAGTTAACTAGTTCACCAGAAACAATAAGGAGCCAATTGCAAACTCTCCTCAGCAAATATATGAGGAAGGAGTCGGAGTACAGCAGTTGACAAATTGCAGGAGCAGGATATGACTATGAGTAGGACAAGTATAGAGATCCAGAATTTAGCTTTGGAGGAGTTTCAGGAGTTCAATAGGTACAAGATTCTTACTCCTGATACTATTCTCTACAACAAAGACTGAAGGCTGTATCAAAATTCAGGGCCAGAGAGGAACGTGAAAAGGGAGAAGAAGCATCCAATTGTTAAGCTCTACGTAGGTACCAACAACGTGGGTAGGACTGGGAAAGAGATTCTGCTTATGAACATCTCTGCTAAATTACAAAGCAGCAACACACAGTAACAATCTCCAGATTGCTACCTGAACCACATGCAAATTTGTCATTGGGTAAATAACATTAAATAGCTAAATATATGACTCACAGATTAGTGTGGGATAAATAGATTCTGATTTAGGGAACACTGACACCAATACTGGGAAAAGAGCTGTTCTCTTGCAATGGGCTTCACCAATGTCCTAGCTAATCATATAACAAGGGTTGCAGATAAACTGATTAATGGAAGGGTAGAAAGGTGCACTTAAAAAAATCAAAAAGAAAACAGAGAGCAGAGGTACAGGTTAGTGCCAAGGTGAACAATAATCACTATGTGATAGGAAGGGGTCTAAAATATATACAGAAGATAACAACAGGTTCGAACCAATGCATGTAATAATAGCAGATTGTCAAAGCGTAGGCTCATTATCGAAATGCACACAACATTTGTAACCAGATAGATGACTGGATGGCACAAACAGGAATAAATGATGATTATAGCTGCTACCAAGATGTGGTTGCAAGGATAAGACTAGTAATTTAATATTCAAGAATATTCAATGTTTGGGAAGAATAGGCAGAAAGAAATAAGTAATGGGGTAGCATTTTTAATAAAGGACCACTACAATATCATGGTAATTAGTGCTATAGGTGCAACAGATAACAATATGGAATCAGTTAGCGTAGACATAGGAATAACAAGGGATAGAAGATACAGGTGGGGGTCATGTAAAGGCTCCTGAAGAATTGTCTCTCTGATAGATAAAGTATAAAGCAGAAATAATGATGCTGTGTAAGAAGAACACTACAATTGTCTTGGGTGATTTTAATCTGCGTGTCAAGTGGACAAATCAGGTGATCAAGGGTAACGTGGAAGCTGAGTTTGTAGAATGCATTAGGAACTGTTTCTTAGAGTAGTACATTGCACAGCCTTCCCATGAACAGGTTAGTTTTTGTAAGGAAGTAAGATTGATCAGAGATCTCAAAGTTAATTATTCACTTGGGGATAGTGATCACAATATGGTAGAATTTCAAATTCAGTTTGAGGGAGAGCAAACAGAAATGTGAAGAAAGAGTTGTGCAAGAGTTGGCCTGGAAAATATACTAAATTATACAGTTCGCCAGGACACGGGTGCCATCATGGTTCAAATGAAGCCCATCACAAGAGAACATCTGTACTTCTTCAGTACTAGAGTTAGCAGAGGAGCAGTGGCAGACGTTTAGAAAATACTTCATAATACTCAGAGAATGTTAATTCAGGTCAGAAGGAAGGATTCAATGAGAAGGATGAACCAACTGTAGTTAAAAGAGGCACTAAAGGAGAGTATCTAATAAATAAAAGCATACAAAGTGGCAGAAACTTGCGGTAGGCCAGAGGACTGGGAATTATTTTAGGAGCAAGCAGCAGTTGGCTAAAAAACTAATAAAGAGGGAGAAAATCGATTATGCTAATAAATTAGCATGAAATATGGAAACAAAACATCAAGACTTTCTAAAGGTACATAAAAAGAGAATACCTAAAATAAGAAAACGAGGTCAAAACTGGGGAATTGATAAAAGAATAGGTAAATGGCCAACAATTTAAAACAATATTTTGCATCGGTCTTCAATATAGAGGACACTAATAACATCCAAAGACAACAGATAAGCAAGTGAGAGGAAAGATCTTGTCACAGTTTCTATCATGAGAGTCAAAATACATGTCAAACTAATGAGATTGAAGGTAGACACTTCACCAGAACCTGATTATCTGCATCCAAGGGATTTTAAGAAAATGGCTGTGAAAGTGGAAGTGGCTGTGAAAGTGAGGGTGGAAATATTCCAGAATTCACAATGTTCCAAGAGAATAATTTGGTGAATTGGAAAAACATCAATGTGACTTTTCTGTTCAAGAAAAGAGAAAAATCAGAAATTAGGAAATTATAAGCCAGTTAGCCTAACAACCATTGTTGGATAGATTGCTTAAAGCAATCAAACAGAGCTAACCTGATTTTGTGAAAGGGAAATGTTTGACAAATTTGCCAGAGTTCTTTGAGGATATAACAAACAGATAAAGGTGAACCAGTAGATGTGGTGTATTTGGACTTCCAGAAAGAATTTGATAAGGTGCCATGTAAAAGGGTTTGCACAAGGTAGGGTCTCTTGGTATTAGGGCTAATGTATTAGCATGGACTGAGGATTGGTTAACACACATAGAAGACAGATAGTTGGGATTAATGGTCTTCTTCAAATTGGAAAGTCATAACTAATGGTGTATCACAAGGACCTGTCCTCAGGCCTCAATTATTTATTATCTATATTAATGACTTGGAGAAGACAGTAGAGCATAATGTGCACAAATTTGCTGATGATATAAAAATTGGTGAGAGGACATGATGTGATGAGGAAATAAGAAATACGTATGAGGCAGTTAATAGGTTGGGTGAATGAGCAAAAACATGACAGATGTAATTTAGTGAAGGAAAGTGTGGGGTCTTGCACTTTGATGGGAAGAATCAAGAGTCAGGCTTTATTTAAATTTCAAGGAGACTCCAAATAAATTTCAGTAACAGAGGGATCTGGGCTTTCTTGTGTATGAAACACAAAATGTTAACATGCAGGTGCAACAAGTAATGAAAACGGCAAATGGGATTTTGGCCTTTATTGCAAGGGGCTTGGAGTTTAAAAATAAGGAGGTCTTGTTATAACTGTACAAGGTGTTGATGAGGCCACTGTGTCTAGTTTTGGTCCCTGTGTTTAAGAAAGAATACACTGACATTGGAGACAGTTCAAAAGAGATTCACTTGGCTGATTCCTGGTATGATGAGGTTCACTTGTCATGAATGAACAAATAGGTCAGACCTTTTTTCATTAAAGTTTAGAAGAATGAGAGTGATATTTTTGAAATATACAGGATTCCAATAGGGCTTGTTTGGATAAATGTTGAGAAGATGTTTCCACTACTGAGGGAATCTCACAATAGGGGACACAATTATAGGAGACGGGACACTCATTTAAAACTGAGACACAAAGGCATTTCTTCTCTCAGAGACTAGTGACTATCTGGAATTCTCTATCCTCGAGAGTTGTCTGTGCTAGATTTCTTAAAGTATTTAAAGAGGAGGTAGATTGGTTTTTGAAACATCAAAGAATTGAGGTCTGAGTCAGATTACATCTTGTTGAATGTTGGAGCAGGCTTGAGAGGCCAAATGGCCTATTCCTGCTCCTATTTCTTATGTTCTTATGAGCCTGCTCCACCATTCAGTAAGATCATGACTGCAACCTCAAATCTATACTCCCGTGTACTCCGCTAACCTTTCACTCCCTTAATTAACAAGAATCTATCCAAATGTTTCTTACAAATATTCAAGGTTTCTGCTTCTACCTGGAAACACCCTCTCCATGTCTACTCTGTCATAGAGTCATAGAAATGTACAGCATGGAAACAGACCCTTCGGTCCAACCCGTCCATGCCGACTAGATATCCCAACCCAATCTAATCAAGTCACCTCTTACTCATCCAAACTCTAGTGGATACATGCTTAGCCTGTATAACCTTTCCACATAAAATAACCCACACAATTCCAGGTAAATGTATAAGTAAGTCTTCAATGCATTTACATCCTTCCTGTAATAAGATGACCAATACTGTGACCAGTACTCCAGATGCAGTCTCACCAGTACTTTGTGTAGCTGAAGCAGCACCTCTTTATTTTTGTATTCAATTCCCTTTGCAGTAAATTATAACCTTTTTTTCCACCCTCAGTAGTAGAAACATCTTCTCAACATTTATCCAAACAAGCCCTATTGGAATCTTGTATATTTCCTAATTATTTCTTGTTCCTTTTGTGATTAATGCTTTAGGACACCCAGATTCTCTGCATCTCAATGTTCACCATTTAGATCATTTTTACACAACACCAAGTTAGAGTCCAATAGGTTTGTTTGGAAGTACAAGCTTTCGGAGCACTGCTTCTTCATCAGATAATTAACAGCAATCTAGGTTTGTTCAATATATTGCATCAGTTGATCTTATGTGATAAATTCTGTGTCCTATGATCCTGTCCCAACAGCTACCTGATGAAGGAGCAGCGCTCCGAAAGCTAGTACTTCCAAATAAACCTGTTGGACTATAACATAGTACTGAAAAATGTGTTGCTGGAAAAGCGCAGCAGGTCAGGCAGCATCCAAGGAGCAGGAGAATTGACATTTCGGGCATAAGCCCTTCTTCAGGAGTGAGGAGGGTGTGCCAAGCAGGCTTAGATAAAAGGTAGGGAGGAGGGAACTTGGGGGAGGGGCTAGAGATGTTCTCTGAAACATTCTACAAGTAGGCGGCGGAGTTACACCTCCTCCCACCCTGCCCCCTGTAAAACGCCATCCCATATTCCCAATTCCTTCGTCTCCGCCGTATCTGCTCCCAGGAGGACCAGTTCCAAAACAGTACAACCCAGATGGCCTCCTTCTTCAAAGACTGCAATTTCCCCCCAGACGTGATCGACGATGCCCTCCAGTGCATCTCCTCCACTTCCCGCTCCTCCGCCCTTGAACCCTGCCCCTCCAATCGCCACCAGGACAGAACCCCACTGGTCCTCACCTACCACCCCACCAACCTCCAGATACATCGTATCATCCGCCGTCATTTCCACCACCTCCAAATGAATCCCACCACCAAGGATATATTTCCCTCCCCATCCCTATCAGCATTCAGGAGCGACCACTCCCTCTGCGACTCCCTCATCAGGTCCACACCCCCCACCAACCCAACCTCCACTCCCGGCACCTTCCCCTGTAACCGCAAGAAATGCAAAACTTGTGCCCACACCTCTCCCCTCACTTCCCTCCAAGGCCCCAAGGGATCCTTCCATATCCATCACAAATTCACCTGCACCTCCACACACATTATTTACTGCATTCACTGCACCCAATGTGGCCTCCTATACATTGGGGAGACAAGCCGCCTACTTGCAGAACATTTCAGGGAACACCACTGGGACACCCGCACCAACCAACCCAACCACCCCGTGGCTCAACACTTCAACTCCCCCTCCCACTCCACCAAGGACATGCAGGTCCTTAGCCTCCTCCATCGCCAGACCATGGCAACACGACGCCTGGAGGAAGAGTGCCTCATCTTCTGCCTAGGAACCCTCCAACCACAAGGGATGAATGCAGATTTCTCCAGCTTCCCCATTTCCCCTCCCCCCCACCTTATCTCAGTCCCAACCCTCAGACTCAGCACCGCCTTCTTGACCTGCAATCTTTTTCCCGACCTCTCCGCCCCCATCCGCTCTCCGGCCTATCACCTTCACCTTAACCTCCTTCCACCTATTGCATTCCCAACGCCCCTCCCCCAAGTCCCTCCTCCCTACCTTTTATCTTAGCCTATTTGGCACACCTCCCTCATTCCTGAAGAAGGGCTTAAGCCCGAAACGTCGATTCTCTTGCTCCTTGGATGCTGCCTGACCTGCTGCGCTTTTCCAGAAACACATTTTTCAGCTCTGATCTCCAGCATCCACAGTCCTATAACATAGTGCTGTGTGACTTTTAACTTTGTCCACCCCAGTCCAACACTAGCACCTCCAACATCATTTAGGTCAATGTCACATTTTCTCACCTGATATTCCATTTGCCAGATCTTTGCCTCTCATAATCTCCTTTTGTCCTCTTCAAATGTTACTTCCTTTTTTGTGTGTTATCCGCAAATTTGGCAATACCTATATCTTCACTCATTTCATCCAAAAGATGTTTATAAATAGTAAACAATTCAGGTCACAGCAGATCTCTGTGGCATGCCACTCATGACATGCTGCCAACCTACAAAAGACCCATTTGTGCCTATGCTCTGTTTCCAGTTACTTAGTCAGTCTTCTATCCATTCCAATGGGCAATGCCTTTCACTGCAATCTTTTATTTCCTATAAATACTTCTGATCTGACGTTTTATAATATGTCAACAGAAAATCAAAATACAGTACGTTCATGGGTTCCCCTTTATTCACAGCACACATTGCTTTCTCCAAGAACTCTGACAGATGGATTAAACATTTCCCCTTTACAAAACCATGTTGGCTCAGCCTGATTTCCTTGAACTTATCAGTGCCCTGCTATAATTTCTTTAATGGCTTCTAATAATTTTCCAATGGCTATGAGCTAGCTGGCTTGTAGTTTCCTGCTCTCTGTATCCTTCTCTTGTAGAATAACTAAATAACATTAGGCATCATCCTATCTAATACAACATTGAAACCAATAAGCCCGACTGTGACCAAGGTGACCATTAGTAAGTTTGTACATCAGGCAGTCTTCAGTTGACACTACTGTTTGGCCTGACTCAATGTGTCTGTCTGTGCTTAGTCATCCTTGGAGCACATGGTGTTCATTTCTTCAGGCTTTCCATTATCAGTGACCATGGGAGGGATAGGACTGGATCATCCACTCAGGGACCAAATTTTTATTTTAAGCTTCATTTAACTTATTTTTAATTTATTCATTAATGGTCTCATCTCCTTAGCGGAAGGCACTTTCTGAACTCTCAAAGTGGATGACCAAATTGATCCCAATTGAAAATAATATAAAAGAGTTAACAGTCGATCCCAAATGGAATAAGTAAGCAGCAAATCTTGTAGGTTACACATGCAAATCACCATTTAATAGGGAGTGACCTCAGCTTCTAATGAGGTGGTTATTTGTCTTGTTTTGTACTGACCAATCTGCATTTTATTTTACGAAGACATACTTTATTTGTAAAATGTGTAAAGATATATTACACGATAATGCCAATGTAAAACTACAGAAAATGCAAAATAGATCAATACTTTACAATACAGAATGTGTCGTTCTGAGGTACTTCATTACAACTATAGGACATATTTACAACCCACATTTCATGTTAAACAAACAGCCTGAGCAATTTTTCACAGTTTCTAGTGCAGTATATGACGGTGGAAGGGATATATCGGCTTTTTTCCATTGAGTCTTTATAGAATCTGCAACAAGCTTTACTCAGCACATGGTAATGGAACAAGCCAATCTGTAACACTCAGTTATCCACAGCTCTTTGTGCTAGAGGACAAGTGAGTTTCAGAGAGACAGAAGATTGTCTTTCACCATGTTGCTGGTTCTCCAGCAGCAGGCCACTGCTATCTCAATCTGTGTGCATGGGAATAACCCTACTGAGCACACAGGACCTAGTCATTTTCATTGTTGAGCTGTTTGGGATGAAACTCAACAAAATCCACTCTTTTCAGACCTGCTCTGCAAATGAAAATTCCAGAAAGAAGTGTGTGATGGTCTGTTCCTTACAACTGCCACTTGAAGGGCAAGACACATTGAGTGAGTGGGTAAAGGTCTGGCAGATGGAATACAATGTTGATAAATGTGAACATTTTGGTAGGAGTAACAGTAAAAAGCATTTTTACTTGAATGGTAAAAAAGTTGCAGCATGTTGCTATGCAGAGGGACCTAGGTGTCCTTGTGCATGAATCATAGAAGGTTGGTCTCCAGGTACAACAGGGAATTAAGAAGGCAAATGGAATGTTGTCCTTCATTGCTAAAGGGGTTGAGTTTAAAAGCAGAGATATAATGTTGCAGCTGTACGGGGTACTGGTGAGACCACAGCTGGAATGCTGTGTGCAGTTTTGGTCTCCTTACTTGTGAAAGGATGTACTGGCGCTGGAGGGGGTGCAGAGGAGGGTCACTAGGTTGATTCTGGAGTTGAGGGGGTTGGCTTATTAGGAGAGGCTGAGTAGACTGGGATTATATTAATTGGAATTTCGAAGATTGAGGGGGGATCTTATAGAAACATATACAATTATGAAGGGAATAGTTAAGACAGAAGTAGAGAGGATGTTTCTATTGGCGGGGGAAATTAGGACAAGAGGGCACAGCCTCAAAGCTAGGGGGAGCAGGTTTAGGATGGAACTGAGAAGGAACTTCTTCACCCAGAGGGTTGTGAATCTCTGGAACTCCCTGCCCAGTGAAGTAGTTAATGCTACTTCAGTAAATGTTTTTATAGGTAAAGTAGATACTTTTTTGAACAATAAAGGAATTAAGGGATATAGTGAGAGGGCGGGTAAGTGGAGCTGAGGCCATGGAAAGATCAGCCACGATTTTATTGAATGGTGAAGCAGGCTCGATGGGCCAGACGGCCTACTCCTGCTCCTAGTTCTTACATAGGGGGAGTGAAACTGCCAATGTGCAGAAAGAATTAATCTACAATCCTGTGTGGGTCTTGCTGGGGAAAACCAATAGAATTCTTCATTAATATCTCTCCACCCCAATGGCACCCAACCTCATTCCTAATGAAGGGCTTTTGCCCGAAACGTTGATTTCCCTGCTCCTCGGATGCTGCCTGACCTGCTGTGCTTTTCTAGCACCACACTGATCTTGACTCTAATCTCCAGCATTTGCAGTCCCCACTTCCGCCTTGTTCATTGATGTGAAGAGTGAAATGCAAGCATTCGTCGGTTGGTGCAGATTCACTACCCACAGATTCACAGACTCAGGGTCAGCCCCAGACGGATTGTGCAGTCCTTCATGATAGGTCTGTTGTAGCACTGTCTGTATTTTTGTGTTATCATGGGAGATCCATGGCTCTATCTCCTGGGATTACAGGAAATCCAAAACCATGGTCCTGAATCTAAATAAAGGGAGCTATGAAGGTATAGTGTGTGAATTGGCAAGGCTATATTGGGGAACCTTACTAAAAGAATTGACAGTGGATAGGCAGCTGCCATATTTAAAGATTATGTGCATGAATTTCAACAGTTACTCATTCCTTTTGGGATACCAATAAAAGAGGAAAAGTGGTACAAACATGGCTTACAAAGTAAATTGGAGATAACATTAGATCCAAAGAGACTACAAAATGACCAGAAAGAGCAGCAAGCTTGAGGAGTGAGAGCAACTTAAAAGTTAGCAAAAATGTTTGATCACCCAAATACATCAAAGACTCAAGGATGTCTTACTCCCTACCTCTGTTTGACAGGTTCTGGGCTAGCTGTTAGGTCCAGTAAGCAATCCATTCAGAGTCACCCATGCGTCCAGATGGGTATATGAATAGGAAGGGTTTAGAAGGATATGGGCCAAGTGCTGACAAATGGGACTAGATTAGGTTGGGATATCTGGTCAGCATGGACAAGTTGGACCGGAGGATCTGCTTCCTTGCTGTACATCTCTATGACTCTAAGACTAAGTCAGGAAAAATAGTGTATAAGAGTTAAAACTGCAGGGAACATAAAACTACTGCAAAAACCTCTAAAACTACATGAAAAGGGAAAGGTTAGTAAAGACAAAAGTAGGTCCCTTACAGTCAGAAGCCAGGAAAAATTACAATGAGGAACAAAGAAATGGCATAAGAATTGAATGCATATTTGTGTCTGCTTTCACATAAGAGGGTACAAGTAACCTCCTAGAAATATTAGGGAATCGTGGGTCAAGTAAGTGGGAGGAATTGACAGAAATTTGTATCAGCAAGAAAATAGTGCTGGGGAAATTAATGGGATTAAAGACTGACAAATGTCCACGGTCTGACAGAGTATTGAAGGAAGTGGCCCCGGAAATATGGGATGCCTTGATGGTCAGGTTCCAAAATTCTGTCGACTTTGGAGCCGTTCCTACAGATTAGAGGGTGGCAAATGCAATCCCAACATTTAAAAAGGGAAGGAGAAAAAAAAAACAGAGTATTACAGAACAGTTAGCCTAACATTAGTAGTAGGGAAAATACTTAAGACTATTCTGAAACATGTGAAAACAGAACACTTGGAAAACATTAACAGAACTGGACAAAGCCAGCAGGGGTTTATGAAAAGCAAATCATACTTAACAAATCTACAGGAGTTTTTTTCTGAGAACGTAACTAGAGGATGAGGTAAGGGAGAATCAGTGGATGTTCTGTATTTGGACTTTCAGGAGGCTTTTTGACCAGAGATGAGTGGGGAAAATTAAGATGCATGGGATTTGCGATAATATATTGGCATGGATTGAAAATTAGTATACAGAGAGAAAACAGAGAGGGGGAATAAATGGATCCCTTTCCAAGTGGCAGGCAGTGACAAGTGAAGTACTGAAAGATCAGTGCTTGGCCCCGATCAATTCACTACAAGTATTTATATTAATTAAATAACCCAGATGAGAGAACCATAAGCAATATTCCAGATTTTATGATGACACAAACCTGGGCAGGATTATGAGTTGCAAGGAGGATTCAAGGATGATCTAGACAAGTTGAGTGAGTGGGCTAACACGTGGCAGAAGCAGCACAATGTGGCGAAATGTGAAGTTGTACACTTTCATGGGAAAAACAGAAAGGAAGAGTAAAATTTCAATGGTGCTAGATTGGGAAGTGTGGACATACAAAGGGATCTGGCTGTCTTTGTACTTCGGACAATTAAATCAGGCAGGCCCATCAAGATATTAGGAACGCAAATGGCATATTGACCTTTATAACAAGAGGATTTGGGTTCAATGATAACAACCTCGCTCTCAATGTTGGCAAAACTAAATACTTGATCATTGACTCCAGAAAGAAAGGAGGAGAATATGCCCCCATCTACATCAACAGAGCAGAGGTTGAACGTATTGACGGTGTCAAGTTCCAGGGAATGATGATAACCGACAACCTGTCCTGGGCTTCCCATGTGGATGCTACGGTGAAGAAGCAACAATAATACCTCTACTTCCTCAGGTGGCAATTAGAATAGATTAGATTCCCGACTGTGTGGAAACAGTCCCTTTGTCCCAACAAGTCCACCCTGATCCTCCAAAGAGTAACCTACACAGACCCAGTCCCGACCCTATTATTCTACATTTACACCTGACTAATGCACCTAACCCACACATCCCTGAACACTATGGGCAATTTAGCATGGCCAGCTCACCTAACCTGCACATCTTTGAATTGTGGGAGGAAACCCATGCAGGCATGGGGAGAATGTGCAAATTCCACATAGACAGTCACGCAAGGCTGGAACCAAACCCAGGTCCCTGGCGCTATGAGGGAGCAGTGCGAACCACCGAGCCACCATGCCACCCCATTAAGACTCTCACCAAGTTTTACAGATGCACCATAGAAAGTATACTGTCTGGATGCGTAATGGCTTGGTACAGTAACTACTCTACCCAGGACCATAAGAAACTACAGGAAGTGGTGTGCACGGTCCAGACCATCACAGAAGCCAACCTCCCATCCACTGACTCATTTACACGTCTTGTTGCCGCAGAAAGGCTGCCAACATCACCAAAGACCCATCTCAGTGATGCTCTCCTACAACCTCTTCCACCAGACACAAGGTACAGAAGCTTGAACACACACACATACATACACACACACGCACATACATACATACACACACACATACATACACACACATACACACATACATACACACACATATACATACACACACACACCAGCAGGTTCAGGGACAACTTCATCCCTACTGTTATTAGACTCATAAATGGACTGTCCAACTTCAAAAAAATACTGATCTTGTTAATGCTGATTTTGCTTCGTGTAAACCATGTGCCTTACTCAGGACAAATTTTATTCACCCTATGATTGTACATTCTTTGCTGACTATGATCTTTTTTTACTGCTCTCAAACAAAGCATTTCACTGTACTTAGGTACACGTGACAATAAGTAAACCATCATAACTCAAACCGTCATCATTGAATAGAGGACCTGATTGAAGGATAGAAAACTAACAGGGCTGGACAGATGAGATACAGGGAGGAGTCTAGAACCAGGGGACACCATCTCAGATTACAGGGAGGCCATTCAGGACTGAGATGAGGAAAAGCTTCTTTCCCCAAAGGGAATTCTTTACCACAGAAGCCTGTGGAGGCCAAATCCCTGAACATATTGAAACATATCAATAAATTTTACATATTAAAGGCATCAAGGGGAGAAAGCATGAAATGAAACTGAGCTGGAGGATCAGCTGTGATCCTATTGGATTACAGACAAAAAAAAACTGAAGATGCTGGAATCCAAAGTAGGTCAGCAGGACACTGGAAGATCATAGCAAGCCGGGCAGCATCAGGAGGTGGAGAAGTCAATATTTTGGATACAACCCTTCTTTAGGATTCCAAGAAGGATGATTTCTCTACCTCCTGCTGCAGACTGGCTTGCTGTGTTCTTCTAGCCTCCTGCCTGTCTACCTTGTGCTCCTACCGGCTGGCAAAACAGGCTGCAAGGGCCGAATGGCCAACTCCTGCTCCCAGTCTCTCTCAATAGTCACCACCCTCCGGACCATTGCATCCATTTATATCTCAACAACGAAAACATTTATGGCAGGAAACGCACAAAAGAACTCTCTGAAATCGTTAACATACCAACGATTTAAAATATGAAGGTCATCAAGAACACATTTTGTCAGTGCCCCCCCCCCCCCCCCGGTGAGCAGCTGGAAGCTGGGGGAAACCGGAGCTCAGTCCATGTTCTGGGGCAGAACCTGCTGATGGGGGAGCGCCTGAGAAAGGAGCTGGGAGGAGAGGGTGGAAACTGCGGGCGGTGGGAGGGAGGGAGCTGGGGATCAGGGTCTGAGTTCCTGAAGCTCAGGGCTCACTCTGTGATAACCACAGTCAGCAGGAATTCCCTGGTTTGATCTGTCTCCCTGTCTCTTTCAGATCTGTACGATTACAGCCAGATATATTTCGTGCAGCAGCAGAGCCCCGATAAACAGTTTGACCTGGAGGAGGACGGAGATGAGGTTTTCTACATGGATTTCAACCTGAAGAAGGAGGTGGCCCGGATCCCTGAGTTTAACAATCAGGTCATGCAGGGAGGAGAGGCGGGGATCTCAGCCAATATCGCCATCGTGAAAAATAATTTGAAGGTTGCCATGAACCTGTCCCGCGGGACCCTGGAACCGAAAGGTAAGGTTGGGGTATGACAGCCCGATCCTGGCCGGGGGCTGGGGGCTGATTTGGGCTCACAGCCCGGGCAGGGGGTGAGGTAGAAACCTCCCAAACCCAGGCTGGCAGAGACACTGACTGGGGCTGGGAGAGCTGTCTGCAGGCTGCGGCTAGATGACTGTTCCAGAGGGGCCGAACGGCCTGGTTCCGTGCTGTACGTCTCGGGGGGGTGAACATCCGCTTTGATTTCACCAGGGAATGTTAGCCAAGGAAGTAGGCACCAATGATGGTGCTGGTGTAGAGGTTTCCTTTTCACACAGATTGGCGGGATCAGCCACTCCGCTCTGGAAAAAATAGTGGATACTTTATGAAAGTCCGCGAAAAGATCAGCCATGACCTTAATGAATAGTGGAACAGGCTCGAAGGACAGGGATGGCCTACTCCTGCTCCTGGTTCTTATACTGTCAATGTGCAGAAAGGGTTAATCTACAATCCCGTGTGGGTTTTGCTTGGAAAGACACGATGAAAAAAAAGGGAAAAGGGTGTAAGGAGGGAGACAGTGAGAATTCGGAATGGACAGGGAGCAGGAGGAGAGAGAGCAGGCAGAGGGAGAGAGAAAGAGGGAGAGAGAAGGAGGGGACAGGCAGGGGGAGAGAGAGAGAGGGAGGGGACGGGAGGGGGGGAGAGAAGGAAGGGATGTGCGTGGGAGGAAGGGAGGGGACGGGTAGGGGGAGAGAGGGAGGAGACGGGCGGGGGAGAGAGAGGGAGGGGATGAGTGGGGGAGAGAAAGTGGAGGGGACGGGCGGGGGAGAGAGAGGGAGGGGAAGGGCGGGAGGAGAGAGAGATGGAGGGGTGGGCGGGCGTAGAGAGAGGGAGTGGACGGGCGGGATTAGAGAGAGGGAGGGGACGGGCGGGGGTAGAGAGAGAGGGAGGGGACATACGGGGTAGAGAGAGGGAGGGAACGGGCAGGGGTAGAGAGAGGGAGGGGATGAGCGGGGGAGAGAGAGGGAGGGGATCAGCGGGGGGAGAGAGAGGGAGGGGATGTGCGGGGAAAGAGAGAGGGAGGGGATGTGCGGAGGTAGAAAGAGGGAGGGTACAGGCAGGGGGAGAGAGGCGGGGGGGACAGAAGGAGGGGACATGCGGGGGGGGAGAGAGGGAGGGGACGGGCGGGGGAGAGAGAGGGAGGGGACGGGCGGGGGAGAGAGAGGGAGGGGACAGTTGGGGGAGAGGGAGAGGGAGTGGAGGGGACGGGCGGGGGAGAGAGAGGGAGGGGACAGGCGGGGGGAGAGAGAGAGGGAGGGGATGTGCGGAGGTAGAGAGAGGGAGGGGACAGCCGGGGGAGAGAGAGGGAGGGGACAGGACGGGGGAGAGAGAGGGAGGGGACAGGACGGGGGAGAGAGAGGGAGGGAACAGGCGGGGGGGGGGAGGAGACGGGCGGGGGGAGAGAGAGAGGGAGAGTACGGGCTGGGGTAGAGAGAGAGAGAGAGAGAGGGGACAGGCTGGGGTAGATGGAGGGGACGAGCGGGGAGGAGAGAGAGGGAGGGGACGGGGGGGGGGTAGAGAGAGTTAGGGAACGGGCTGGTGTAGAGAGATGGAGGGGACGAGCGGGGGGAGAGAGAGGGAGGGAACGGGCGGGGAGAGAGAGAGGGAAGGGACAGGCCGGGGGAGAGAAGGACGGGACGGGCGGGAGTAGAGAAGGAGGGGATGGCTGGGGGAGAGAGAGGGAGGGGACAGTTGGGGGAGAGGGAGAGGGAGTGGAGGGGACGGGCGGGGGAGAGAGAGAGGGAGGGGATGGCGGGGGGAGAGAGGGGGATGTGACAGGCGGGGGGGAGAGAGAGGGAGGGGATGGCTGGGGGAGAGAGAGGGAGGGGACAGTTGGGGGAGAGGGAGAGGTAGTGGAGGGGACGGGCGGGGGAGAGAGAGGGAGGGGATGGCGGGGGGAGAGAGGGGGATGTGACAGGCGGGAGGGAGAGAGAGGGAGGGGATTGCTGGGGGAGAGAGAGGGAGGGGACAGTTGGGAGAGGGAGAGGGAGTGGAGGGGATGGGCAGGGGGAGAGAGAGGGAGGGGACGGGCGGGGGGAGAGAGAGGGAGGGGATGGTGGGGGGGAGAGAGAGGGAGAGGAAGGCTGGGGGAGAGAGGGTGGGAACGGGCGGGGGGAGAGAGGGAGGGAATGGACGAGGGGAGAGAGGGAGCGAACGGGCTGGGGAGAGAGAGAGGGAGGGACGGGCAGGGGGAGAGAGAGGGAAGGGACAGGCCGGGGGAGAGAGGGAGGGTACAGGCACGGGGAGAGAGGGGGGGGACAGGCAGGTGGAGAGAAGGAGGGGACAGGCGGGGGGAGAGAGGGACGCTACAGGCAGGGGGAGAGAGGGCGGGACAGGCGGGGGGGGAGAGAGGGAGGGGACGGGTGGGGTGAGAGAGAGGGAAGGGATGGGCCGGGGGAGAGAAGGACGGGACAGGTGGCGGGATAGAGAGGGAGCGGATGGCTGGGGGAGAGAGAGGGAGGGGACAGGCGGTGATAGAGAAGGAGGGGACAGGTGGGGGGAGAGAGAGGGAAGGGACAGGCCGGGGGAGAGGGAGAGAGGTGGAAGGGACGGGCGGGGGGGGAAAAAGGGAGGGGACGGGCGGGGGCATAGAGAGGGAGCGGATGGCTGGGGGAGAGAGAGGGAGGGGACAGGCGGTGATAGAGAAGGAGGGGACAGCCGGGGTGGAGAGAAGAGAGTGAGGGGACGGGCGGGGGGGTGAGAGGGAGGGGACGGGCGGGGGGATAGAGAGGGAGGGGACGGGCGGGGGGAGAGAGAGAGAGAGGGAGCGGATGGCTGGGGGAGAGAGAGAGAGGGGACAGGCGGTGATAGAGAGGGAGGGGACAGGCGGGGGGGAGAGAAGGATGGGATGGGTGGGGGAGAGAGAGGAAGGGTCAGGTGGGGGGGTGAGAGGGAGCGGACGGGTGGGGGGGTGAGAGGGAGGGGACAGGTTGGTGGGTGAGAGGGAGGGGACGGGCGGGGTAGAGAGGGTGGGAACGGGCTGGGGGAGAGAGAGAGGGAGGGGACGGGTGGGGGGAGAGAGAGGGAAGGGACAGGTGACGGGGGTAGAGAAGGAGGGGACAGGCAGTGGGAAAGTGAGGGAAAGGACAGGTGGCGGGGGAGAGAGGGAAGGGACAGGCGGGGGGGGAGAGAGGGAAAGGACAGGTCGGGGGGGGAGAGAGAGGGTGGAGACAGGCGGGAGAGAGAGCGGGAGGGGACAGTCAGAGGGAGAGGGAGTGGAGGGGACTGGCGGGGTGGAGGGGACGGGCGGGGGGAGAGAGGGAGGGGACGGGCGGGGGCATAGAGAGGGAGCGGACATGCGGGGAGAGAGAGAGAGGACCCGCGTGGGGGAGAGAGAGGGAGAGACAGTCAGTGGGAGAGAGATAGAGGGACGGGACAGGCGGGGGGAGAGAGAGAGAGAGGGAAGGCACAGGCGGGGGAGAGAGGGACGGAACAGGCGTGGGAGAGAGAGGGAAGGGATAGGCGGAGGGAGAGAAGGACGGGACGGGCAGGAGAGAGAGAGAGGGAGGGGACAGGCGGGGGGAGAGAAGGAGGGGACAGGCACGGGGAGAGGGGGGGGACAGTCGGGGGGAGAGGGAAGGAGGGAGGGGATGGATGGGGGAGAGAGAGGCAGGGGATGGCGGGGGATGATTGGGAGGGGACAGGCGGGGGAAGAGAGAGTGAGGGGACGGGCGGGGAGAGAGAGAGGGAGGGGACAGGTGGCGGGGGAGAGAGGGAGGGGACAGGCGAGGGTAGAGAGGGGGAGGTGACAGGCGGGGGAGGAGAGAGAGGGAAAGGACAGGTCGGGGGGAGAGAGAGGGTGGGGACAGTTGGGGGGAGAGGGAGGGCAGGGGACGGGCGGGGTGGAGGGGACGGGTGGGGGGAGAGAGAGGGAGGGGACAGGCGGGGGGAGAGAAGGAGGGGACAGGCGGAGGGAAAGAGAGGGAGGGGACACGGGAGGGAGAGACAGGGAGGGGACAGGCGTGGGGAGAGAGGGAGAAGACAGGCCGGGGGAGAGAAGGACGGGATGAGCGTGAGAGAGAGAGGGAGGGGACAGGCAGGGGGAGAGAGGGAGGTGACGAACGGGGGAATAGAGAGGGAGGGGACGGGCGGGGTGAGAGAGAGGGAGGGGACAGGGGGAGAGAAGGAGGGGATGGGCGGGGGGAGAGAAGGAGGGGATGGGCAGGGGAGAGAGAGGGAGGGGACAGGCGGGGGAGAGAGAGGGAGGGGACACGCGGGGGAGAGAGATGGAGGGGACACGCAGGGGAGAGAGAGAGAGAGGGGACAGGCGGGGGTAGAGTGGGACGGGACGGGCGTGGGAGAGAGAGAGGGAGGGGACAGGCCGGGGAGAGAAGGACGGGACGAGCGTGGGAGAGAGAGAGGGAGGGGACAGGCCGGGGAGAGAAGGACGGGACGAGCGTGGGAGAGAGAGAGGGAGGGGACAGGCAGGGGGAGAGAGGGAGGTGACGAATGGGCGGGGTGAGAGAGTGGGAGGGGACAGGGGAGAGAAGGAGGGGATGGGCGGGGGAGAGAGAGGGAGGGGACATGCGGGGGAGAGCAGGAGGGGACAGGCGGGGGGAGAGAGAGGGAGGGGACACACGGGGGAGAGAGATGGAGGGGACACGCAGGGGAGATAGAGAGGGGACGGGGGGGGGTTGAGTAGGACGGGACGGGCATGGGAGAGAGAGAGGAAGGGGATAGGCAGGGGGAGAGAGAGAGAGAGAAGGGACAGGTAGGGGGAGAGCGAGAGAGGGAAGGGACAGGCAGGGAGAGAGAAGGAGGGGACAGGCAGGGGGAGAGAGAGAGGGAAGGGACAGGCAGGGAGAGAGTGAGAGAGAGAGGGAAGGGACAGGCGGGGGGAGAGGGAGAGAGGGAAGGGACAGGCGGGGGGGAGAGAGGGAAGGGACAGGCGGGGGAAGAGAAGGATGGGACGGGCGGGAGAGAGAGGGAGGGGACAGGCGGGGGGAGAGAGGGAAGGGACAGGCAGGGGGAGAGAGAGAGAGGGGGAAGGGACAGGCGGGGGGAGAGGGAGAGAGAGGGAAGGGACAGGCGGGGGGAGAGGGAGAGAGGGAAGGGACAGGCGGGGGGAGAGGGAGAGAGGGAAGGGACAGGCGGGGGGAGAGGGAGAGAGGCAAGGGACAGGCGGGGTAGAGAGAGAGAGGGAAGGGACAGGCGCGGGGAGAGAGAGAGAGGGAAGGGACAGGCGCGGAGAGAGAGAGAGAGGGAAGGGACAGGCGGGGGAAGAGAGAGGGAAGGGACAGGCGAGGGGAGAGGGAGAGAGGGAAGGGACAGGTGGAGGGAGAGAGAGAAGGGACAGGCGGGGGAGAGAAATAGAGGGAAGGGACAGGAGGGGGGAGAGAGAGAGAGGGAAGGGACAGGCGGGGGTAGAGAGAGAGAGGGAAGGGACAGGTGGGGGGAGAGAGAGAGAGGGAAGGGACAGGCAGGGGGAGAGAAGGACGGGACGTGTGGATGAGAGAGGGAGGGGACAGGCGGGGGTAGAGAGAGAGAGGGAAGGGACAGGCAGGGGGAGAGTGAGGGAAAGGACAGGTGGCGGGGGAGAGAGGGAAGGGACAGGCGGGAGAGAGAGCGAGAGGGGACAGTTGGGGGGAGAGGGAGAGGGAGTGGAGGGGACTGGCCGGGTGGAGGGGACGGGCGGGGGGAGAGAGAGGGAGGGGACAGGTGGGGGGAGAGAAGGAGGGGACAGGCTGGGGGAGAGAGAGGGAGGGTACATGCGGGGGAGAGACAGGGAGGGGACAGGCGCGGGGAGAGAGAGGGAGGGGACAGGCCGGGGGACAGAAGGACGGGACGAGCGTGGGAGAGAGAGGGAGGGGACAGGCAGGGGGAGAGAGGGAGGGCACGAACGTGAGGATAGAGAGGGAGGGGACGGGCGGGGGTAGAGAAGGAGGGGACAGGCGGGGGGGAGAGAAGGAGGGGATGGGCGGGGGGGAGAGAAGGAGGGGTATAGGCGGGGGGAGAGAGGGAGGGGACACGCGGGGGAGAGAAAGGGAGGGACAGGCGGGGGGGAGAGAGAGGGAGGGGACAGGCGGGGGTAGAGTAGGACGGGACGGGCGTGAGAGAGAGAGAGAGAGAGAGGGAGGGGATAGGCAGGGAGAGAGAAGGAGGGGACAGGCAGGGGGAGAGAGAGAGAGGGAAGGGTCAGGCAGGGAGAGAGAGAGAGAGGGAAGGGACAGGCAGGGAGAGAGAAGGAGGGGACAGGCAGGGGGAGAGAGAGAGAGAGGGAAGGGACAGGCGGGGGGTGAGAAGGACGGGACGGGCCGGGGAGAGAATGAAGGGACAGGCTGGGGGAGAGAGAGGGAAGGGACAGGCGGGGGGAGAGAGAGAGAGAGGGAAGGGACAGGCGGGGGGAGAGAGAGAGAGGGAAGGGACAGGCGGGGGGAGATAGAGAGAGGGAAGGGACAGGCGGAGAGAGAGAGGGAAGGGACAGGCGGGGGGAGAGAAGGACGGGACGGGCAGGAGAGAGAGATGGAAGGGACAGGCAGGGGGAGAGAGAGAGAGGGAAGGGACAGGCAGGGGGAGAGAGAGGGAAGGGACAGGCGGGGGGAGAGAAGGACGGGACGGGCAGGAGAGAGAGATGGAAGGGACAGGCAGGGGGAGAGAGAGAGAGAAGGGACAGGCAGGGAGAGAGAGAGAGAGGGAAGGGAAAGGCGGGGGGAGAGGGAGAGAGGGAAGGGACAGGCGGGGGGAGAGAGAGAAAGAGGGAAAGGACAGGCAGGGGGAGAGAGAGAGAGGGAAGGGACAGGCAGGGAGAGAGAGAGAGAGAGGGAAGGGAAAGCGGGGGGAGAGAGAGAGAGAGGGAAGGAACAGGCGGGGGGAGAGAGAGGGAAGGGACAGGCAGGGGGAGAGAAGGAGGGGACAGGTGGGGGGAGAGAGAAAGGGAGGGGATGAGTGGGGGAGAGGGAGTGGAGGGGACGGGCGGGGGAGAGAGGCAGGGGGAGAGAGAGGGGGGGGAAAGGCGGGGGGGGAGAGAAGGAGGGCACAGGCGGGGGAGAGAGGATGGAGGGGATGGATGGGGAGAGAGAGGGAGGGGACGGGCTGGGGGAGAGAGAGGGTGGGAATGGGCTGGGGGACAGGGAGGGGACAGGCGGGGAGAGAGAGAGGGAAGGGACAGGTGGCAGAGGAGAGACGGAGGGCACAGGCAGGGGAGACAGAGAGAGAGGGAGCAGATGGCTGGGGGAGAGAGAGAGGGAGGGGACAGGCGGTGATAGAGAAGGAGGGGACAGCCGGGTGGGAGAGAAGGATGGGATGGGTGGGGGAGAGGAAGGGAGGGGACAGGTGGGGGGTTGAGAGGGAGGGGACAGGTGGGGGGGAGAGAGAGGGAAGGGACAGGTGACGGGGGAGAGAGGGAGGGAACGGGCAGGGGAGAGAGGGAGGGTACAGGCAGGGGGGGAGGGGGGAGACAGGCAGGGGGAGAGAAGGAGGGGACAGGCGGGGGAGAAAGAAAGGGAGGGGATGAGTGGGGGAGAGACAGAGAGGGAGGGGACGGGCGGGGGAGAGAGAGGGAGAGAACGGGCGGGGGGTGAGAGGGAGGGGACGGGCGGGGGGGTGAGAGGGAGGGGACGGGCGAGGGGAGAGAGGGAGGGAACGGGCAGGGGAGAGAGGGAGGGTACAGGCAGGGGGAGAGGGGGGAGACAGGCAGGGGGAGAGAAGGAGGGGACAGGCGGGGGAGAAAGAAAGGGAGGGGATGAGTGGGGGAGAGACAGAGAGGGAGGAGACGGGCGGGGGAGAGAGAGGGAGAGGACGGGCGGGGGGGTGAGAGGGAGGGGACGGGCGGGGGGGTGAGAGGGAGGGGACGGGCCGGGGGAGAGAGAGGTGACAGGCGGGGGAGAGAGGGAGGGGACGGGCGGGGGGAGAGAGGGGGAGGGGATGGGCGGGGGGGTGAGAGGGAGGGCACGGGCGGGGGAAAGAGGGTGGGAACGGGCTGGGGGAGAGAGAGGGGGAGACAGGCGGGGGGATAAGGAGGGACGGGACGGGCGGGGGAGAGAGGTGGAGGGGACGGGCAGGGGAGAGAGGTGGAGGGGACGGGCGGGGGAAGAGAGAGGGACGGGACGGGCGGGGGAGAGAGAGGGAGGGGACGGGTGGGGGTAGAGAAGGAGAGGATGGGCGGGGGAGAGGGAGGGAGGGGACGGGTGGGGGGTAGAGAAGGAGAGGACGGGCGGGGGAGAGAGGGAGGGGACAGGTGGGGGGTAGAGAAGGAGGGGACGGGCGGGGGAGAGAGAGGGAGGGGACAGGTGGGGGAGAGGAGGGGACGGGCGGGGGGAGAGAGAGGGAGGGGAAGGGACAGGTGGGGGGGTGAGAGGGAGGGGACAGGTGGGGGGGTGAGAGGGAGGGGACAGGTGGGGGGTGAGAGGGAGGGGACAGACAGGGGTGAGAAGGATTGGACGGGCGGGGGTAGAGAAGGAGGGGACAGGCGGGGGTAGAGAGAGAGGGAAGGGACAGGTCGGGGGGGAGAGAGAGTGTGAGGACAGGTCGGGGGGGAGAGAGAGGGTGGGGACAGGCGGGAGAGAGAGCGGGAGGGGACAGTTGGGATGAGGGAGTGGAGGGGACGGGCGGGGGGAGAGAGAGGGTGGGGACAGGCGGGGGGAGAGAAGGAGGGGACAGGCGGGGGAGAGAGAGGGAGGGGACAGGCAGGGGGAGAGAAGGAGGGGACAGGCGGGGGGAGAGAGAGGGAGGGGACATGCGGGGGAGAGACAGGGAGGGGATAGGTGCGGGGAGAGAGAGGGAGGGGACAGGCAGGGGGAGAGAGGGAGGGACGAACGGGTGGATAGAGAGGGAGGGGACAGGCGGGGTGAGAGAAAGGGAGGGGACAGGCGGGGGGGAGAGAAGGAGGGGATGGGAGGGGGGGAGAGAGAGAGAGAGAGAGGGGACACTCAGGGGAGAGAGAGGGAGGGACAGGCGGGGGGAGAGAGAGGGAGGGGACAGGCGGGGGAGAGAGAGGGAGGGACAGGCGGGGGGAGAGAGAGGGAGGGGACAGGCGGGGGTAGAGTAGGACGGGACGGGCGTGAGAGAGAGAGAGGGAGGGAAGGGTCAGGCAGGGGGAGAGAGAGAGAGAGAGAGGGAAGGGACAGGCGGGGGGAGAGAGAGAGAGAGGGAAGGGACAGGCAGGGGGAGAGAGAGAGAGAGAGAGGGAGAGAGGGAAGGGACAGACGGGGGAGAGGGAGAGAGGGAAGGGACAGGCAGGGGGGAGAGAGAGAGAGAGAGGGAAGGGACAGGCGGGGAGAGAGAGAGAAAGAGAGAGGGAAGGGACAGGCGGGGGGAGAGAGTGGGGGTCAGGCGGTGGGGGAGAGAAGGAGGGCACAGGCCGGGGGGAGAGGGAGGGAGGGGATGGATGGGGGAGCGTTGGTGGGAATGGGCTGGGGGAGAGAGAGGGGACAGGCGGGGGGGAGAGAGAGGGAAGGGACAAGTGGCGGGGGAGAGATGGAGGGCACAGGCGGGGGCAGAGAGAGGGAAGGGATGGCCGGGGTTAGAGGGAGGGAGGGGACGGGCGGGGGTGGAGAGAGGGAAGGGACGAGTGGGGGGAGAGGGAGAGGGAGTGGAGGGGACGGGCAGGTGAGAGGTGGAGTGGATGGGCAGGGGGAGAGAGGGAGGGGATGGGCGGGGGGAGAGAGAGAGAGGGAGCGGATGGCTGGGGGAGAGAGAGGGAAGGGACTGGCAGGGGGAGAGAGAGAGGGAAGGGACAGGCGGGGGGAGAGAGAGAGAGGGAAGGGACAGGCAGGGGGAGAGAAGGAGGGGACAGGCAGGGGGGGAGAGAGAGAGGGAAGGGACAGGCGGGGGGAGAGAGAGAGAGGGAAGGGACTGGCAGAGAGAGGGAAGGGAGAGAGAGAGAGAGAGGGAAGGGACAGGCGGGGGGAGAGAGAGAAAGGGAAGGGACAGGCAGGGGGAGAGAAGGAGGGGACAGGCAGGTGGGGAGAGAGAGAGGGAAGGGACAGGCAGGGGGAGAGAAGGAGGGGACAGGCAGGGGGGGAGAGAGAGAGGGAAGGGACAGGCGGGGGGAGAGAGAGAGAGGGAAGGGACTGGCAGAGAGAGGGAAGGGAGAGAGAGAGAGAGAGGGAAGGGACAGGCGGGGGGAGAGAGAGAAAGGGAAGGGACAGGCAGGGGGAGAGAAGGAGGGGACAGGCAGGTGGGGAGAGAGAGAGGGAAGGGACAGGCAGGGGGAGAGAAGGAGGGAATAAGTGGGGGGAGAGAGAAAGGGAGGGGATGAGTGGGGGAGAGAGGTGGAGGGGACGAGCGGGGAGGGAGAGAGAGGGAGGGGACGGGGGAGGAGATAAGAGGGAGGGAATGGGCAGGGGGGAGAGAGGGGGAGACAGGCTGGGGGAGAGAGAGAGAGAGGGAAGGGACTGGCAGGGGGAGAGAGAGAGAGAGAGAGAGAGAGGGAAGGGACAGGCGGGGGGAGAGAGAGAGAGAGGGAAGGGACAGCAGGGGGAGGGACAGGCAGGGGGAGAGAAGGAGGGGACAGGCAGGGGGGGAGAGAGAGAGGGAAGGGACAGGCAGGGGGAGAGAAGGAGGGGACTGGCGGGGGGAGAGAGAGAGAGAGGGACAAGCCGGGGGAGAGAAGGACGGGACGGGCGGGGGAGAGAGGGAGGGGACAGGCTGGGGGAGAGAGAGGGAAGGGACAGGCGGGGGGAGAGAAGGAGAGGACAGGCAGGGGGAGAGAGGAGGAGACAGGCAGGGGGAGAGATGGAGGGGACGGGCGGGGGGAGAGAGAGGCAGGGGACGAGCGGGGGGAGAGAGAGGCAGGGGACAGGCTGGTAGAAAGAGGCAGGGGACGGCGGGAGAAGATTGGGAGGAGACAGGTGGGGGAAGAGAGAGTGAGGGGACGGGCGAGGGGAGAGAGGGAGGGGACGGGCGAGGGGAGAGACGGAGGGGACGGGCGAGGGGAGAGAGGGAGGGCACAGGCGGGGGAGAGAGGGAGGGTACAGGCAGGGGGAGAGGGGGGAGACAGGCAGGGGGAGAGAAGGAGGGACAGGCGGGGGGAGAGAGAAAGGGAGGGGATGAGTGGGGGAGAGACAGAGAGGGAGGGGAGGGGCGGGGAGAGAGAGGGAGGGGATGGGCAGGGGAGAGAGAGGGAGAGGACGGGCGGGGGGGGTGAGAGAGAGGGGACGGGCGGGGGGGAGAGAGGGGACAGGCGGGGGAGAGAGGGAGGGGACGGTCGGGGGGAGAGAGGGGGAGCGGATGGGCGGGGGGGTGAGAGGGAGGGCACGGGTGGGGGAAAGAGGGTGGGAACGGGCGGGGGGAGAGAGAGGGGGAGGGGATGGGCGGGGGGGTGAGAGGGAGGGCACGGGTAGGGGAAAGAGGGTGGGAACGGGCTGGGGGAGAGAGAGGGATGGGACGGGCGGGGAGAGAGAGGGAAGGGACAGGTGGGGAGAGAGAGCGAGGGGACAGGCAGGGGGAGAGAAGGAGGGGACAGGCGGGGGGAGAGAGAGGGAAGGGACAGGCGGGGGAGGAGAGAGAGGGAAGGGACAGGCGGGGGGAGAGAGAGGGAGGGGACAGGCGGGGTGAGAGAGGGAGGGGACAGGTGGGGGGAGAGGGAGAGGGAGTGGAGGGGATGGGCGGGGGAGAGAGTTGGAGGGGACGGGCGGGGGATGGAGGTGGAGGGGACGGGTGGGGGAGAGAGAGGGTGGGGACGGGTGGGGGCAGAGAGGGAGGGGACAGGTGGGGGGAGAGAGGGAGGGGACGGGCGGGGTGAGAGAGAGGGTGGGGACAGGCGGGGAGAGAGAGAAGGAGGGGACAGGTGGTGATAGAGAAGGAGGGGACAGGTGGGGGGGAGAGAGAGAGAGAGAGAGAGGGAAGGGACAGGCAGGGGGAGAGAGAGAGAGGGGGAAGGGACAGGCAGGGGGAGAGAAGGAGGGGACAGGCAGGGGGAGAGAGAGAGAGAGGGAAGGGACAGGCAGGGGGAGAGAGAGAGAGAGAGAGGGAAGGGACAAGCCGGGGGAGAGAGAGGGAGGGGACAGGTGGGGGGAGAGAGCAGGAGGGGACAGGCAGAGGGAGAGAGAGGGAGGGAACAGGCAGGGGGAGAGGAGGGGATAGGCGGGGGGAGAGAGAGGGAAGGGACAGGCGGGGGGAGAGAGAGGGAGGGGACAAGCGGGGAGAGAGAGGGAGGGTAGAGGCGGGAGAGATAGAGCGGGAGGGGACAGGTGGAGGGAGGGAGAGGGAGTGGAGGGGACGGATGCGGGGGGGAGAGGGAGGAGACAGGCGGGTGAATACAGAGGGACGGGATGGGTGGGGGAGAGAGGTGGAGGGGACGGGCGGGGGAGAGAGGGGGAGGGGACGGGCGGGGGAGAGAGGGAGGGGACAGGCGGGGTGATAGAGAGGGACGGGACGGGCGGGGGAGAGAGAGGGAGGGGACGGGTGGGGGGTAGAGAAGGAGAGGACGGGCGGGGGAGAGAGAAGGAGGGGACAGATGGGGGGTGAGAAGGAGGGGACGGGCGGGGGGAGAGAGAGGGAGGGTACATGCGGGTGAGAGAGAGGGAGGGGACAGGCGGGGGGAGAGTAGGACGGGACTGGCATGAGAGAGGGAGGAGATAGGCAGGGGGAGAGAGACAGAGGGAAGGGACAGGCAGGGGGAATGCAAGAGAGGGAAGGGACAGGCAGGGAGAGAGAAGGAGGGGACAGGCAGGGGGAGAGAGAGAGAGGGAAGGGACAGGCGGGGGATGAGAAGGACGGGACGGGCTGGGGAGAGAGGGAGAGAGGGAAGGGACAGGCAGGGGGTGAGAGAGAGGGAAGGGACAGGCGGGGGGAGATAGAGAGAGGGAAGGAACAGGCGGGGGGAGAGAGAGAGAGGTGGAAGGGACAGGCAGGGGGGTGAGAGAGAGGGAAGGGACAGGCAGGGGGCGATAGAGAGAGGGAAGGAACAGGCAGGGGGAGAGAGAGAGAGAGAGAGGGAAGGGACAGGCGGGGGGAGAGGGAGAGAGGGAAGGGACAGGCGGGGGGAGAGAAGGACGGGACGGGCGGAGGGAGAGAGAGGGAGGGGACAGGCGGGGAGAGAGAGGGAGGGGACAGGCGGGGGAGAGAGAGAGAGGGAAGGGACAGGCGGGGGGAGAGAGAGAGAGAGAGAGAGAGGGAAGGGACAGGTAGGGGGAGAGAGAGAGGGGGAAGGGACAGGTGGGGGGAGAGAAGGACGGGATGGGCAGGGGGAGAGAAGGAGGGGACAGGTGAGAGGAGAGAGAAAGGGAGGGGATGAGTGGGGGAGAGGGAGTGGAGGGTACGGGCAGTGGGAGAGAAAGAGGGCGGGAGGGAATAGTCGGGGGCGAGAAGGAGGGGTCGGGCGGGGTTAGAGAGAGACAGGGAGGTTTGGGTGGAGGGGAGAGAGGGAGGGGACAGGCGGGGGGAGAAAAGGAGGTGACCGGCGGGGGGAGAGAAGGAGGGGACAGGCGGGGGAGAGAGGGAGGGGATGGATGGGGGAGAGATGGTGGGAACGGGCTGGGGGAGAGAGAGGGAAGGGACAGGTGGGGGAAGAGAGAGAGAGAGAGAGAGAGAAGGGAAGGGACAGGCGGGAGAGAGAAGGACGGGACGGGTGCGGGAGAGAGGGAGGGGACAGGCAGTGGGAGAGAGAGAGGGAGGGGACAGGCAGTGGGAGAGAGAGAGGCAGGGGACAGGCAGTGGGAGAGTGAGAGGGAGGGGACAGGCAGTGGGAGAGAAGGAGGGGCCGGGTGGGGGGAGAGAGAAAGGGAGGGGATGAGTGGGGGAGAGGGAGTGGAGGGGATGGGCAGGAGAGAGAGGGAGTGGACAGGCGGGGGCGAGAAGGAGGGGTCCGGCGGGGTTAGAGAGAGACCGGGAGGGTTGGGTGGAGGGGAGAGAGGGAGGGGACAGGCGGGGGGAGAAAAGGAGGTGACCGGCAGGGGGAGAGAAGGAGGGGACAGGCGGGGGGAGAGAGAGAGGGAGTGGATGGGCGGGGGTAGAG